>NW_017386117.1:149419-159771 GCF_000237925.1 Schistosoma mansoni | reverse complement strand
GAGAATTTTTTAGCCTTTTTTTTCAAATTGTTGTCATTATCTAATGAAAAACTGTAGTGGAAGTTACTGATTTGTCTTCAAAAAATACATTGTATGTGAACGTGTTTATTCTTTTTATATATTGACGTCTTTTTTATTCAGGTAATTTATCGTGATGCTGAACGTTATTGTTTAGAATTACAACTAGCTAATGTACCAGCGACAGAGTCATGTTGGTAGATGCAGACTACTCGGATGGGGTCCGCGCGACTATCGTAGCCAATGGTTGGAGACTCTAGGTGACATGGCTCAGAATCGATAACAATGGCGGAGGTGTATACACTCTTTATCTTCCCTTAAACCTCGAGATTGAAATTGCTTCATAATTTTCCTCCTTCCTGTACTATTTCCCTTGCATAAAATCATTCTTTTATATATTACCACCATTAAATTAGCTACTTCTATGAATTCGGTTGTAGCTGTAAATAATTCCCCAAAATCAATAGCTCATTAAGTGTTCGACATTGGATGCTGACCACGTTGTTTAAGTGGACTTGTTTAGCTGAAGGCTTTCGGTCATGCATCGGCACCAGATCACGTTTCGACTCGGCGTGTGACACAGCTCCTACGTTTCATTAGCCAGCTCATAGAAAAGGTCCTCGATATATTGGTAACGAATCAAATATATCTTTCCTGCCTCCTCTCGTCTGACTTCTGATTTCTATCTGACTGGGAACGATCAAACATAGAAGGTGCTACTGGTATCCAGTTGTAAAACTAGAATATCCGTTGCATCCTCATTGGTGAGACCGACGTGATCTGGTACACCAAGTCAATATACTGTGAGTCTGTTCCATTTTGGAATATTATTATTCATTGTTATTCTTTATTTGAATTTTATATATTGTGATATACTTTTT
The DNA here is from genome assembly GCF_000237925.1 of Schistosoma mansoni. Classification (NCBI taxonomy): domain Eukaryota; kingdom Metazoa; phylum Platyhelminthes; class Trematoda; order Strigeidida; family Schistosomatidae; genus Schistosoma; species Schistosoma mansoni. The sequence continues at coordinate 158,872 of NW_017386117.1, read as the reverse complement.
TTTCTCGGATATATTTTAATTTGACATTTTTCGTTATCTATATTACTATGACGGAACACTCACCCAAGGTCTTTAAGTTAAAGTCTATTCCCCCTATTTCGATTCAGTTAACGCCATTTTGGCCCGACAATATCGAGTCCTGGTTCTGCTATGCAGAAGCCGATTTTTGCATGCACGGAATCACGGACTCGCGCACACGTTTCCTCGCGGTAGTTAAGGCGTTACCGCGCGAGTTTAACAGGTACGTAACACCTAGTATGTTTACTAGTGATGTTTCCGAACCTTACGAATCGCTTAAGCTATCGATTTTAAAACGAGGAGACCTAACTGATCGACAACGGTTAGACCAACTCCTTAACAATATCGACTTGCAACATGGTTCTGCGACGGACATGTTGCTTAGAATGAGAGAAGTCATCGGCTTACGAACTTTCGATGATGGCCTATTTAGACAACTTTTCTTGTCTAAACTCCCTCAACAGGAGCAGGCAGTGCTTGTTTCATTTCAAAACAATGCCATAGATGAACTAGCTGCATCTGCCGATCGAATCTTGGAAATCACTAGATCTTCTAAGGCCGAGGTTTTTTCCGTCAAAGAAAAACCCCAATCGACCTCGACTGACATGGCCGAACTATGTCACACGCTTACACGATATCTTAGAGTTCGCAATGACCGTAGTCGGTCAAAAACCCCGCGTAGAAGTGCCTCACGTAAGCGAGAGAGCCAGACAATCCCGACTGGTGCTGGTATCATAACCAGTACGGTAAGTTTTCCAGAAACTGCAGGAAACCTTGCAATTATCCGACCCCAAAATCGAGTGACACGAAAAACAGTTCGGGAAACTTCCCAGCCGGCACGCGTTAACGGCAACCGTAGCCGGCGAACACAGCCGCCTCTTATATGTCACGGATGTGACTACGAAAGTTCGCTACCTCGTCGACACTGGCGCAGAAGTTAGCGTTCTTCCAGCAAATCCCGACGACAGACTTCGCGAGTCTGTTTTAAGTTTACAGGCGGCAAACGGAAAGCCGATCGCTACTTACGGTAAAAGGTACGTCTACCTTAACGTGGGTTTACGCAAACCCATACACTGGATTTTCGTGGTTGCAGATGTCTCTATGCCAATCATTGGTATTGACCTGTTACAACACCACAATCTACTCATCGACACACGCGCACGAAGGTTAATAGACGGAAACACTAAGTTATCCGTTTGCGTAACTCCTTGTTCTGGTTGCAGGTTATCCCCAGTCACGATTAAGCACGCCATAGACCCCTTGTACCAAGCTGTACTCGACAAATACCCCGGGATATACCAATCGCAATCGAAATTACCTTGTGTAACCAGCAATGTTACACATCACATCTCGACTACAGGACCACCTGTATTTTCGAAAGCCCGAAGACTCGCTCCCGAAAAGCTTAGGTTAGCTAAAAACGAATTCAACCACATGATGGACCTAGGAATAATTCGACCATCGAATAGTCCATGGGCATCCCCATTGCACATGGTCCCTAAAAAGGACAGCAATGATTGGCGGCCAACTGGTGATTATCGGCGTCTGAATGCTAAAACCATTCCCGATCGTTACCCGCTGCCTCATATTCACGATTTGACAGCTACCTTGAAAGGTACAACTGTCTTTTCGAAAATCGACTTGGTTAAAGCTTATAACCAAATCCCGATGGCACCTGACGACATTCCTAAAACCGCCATCATCACTCCCTTCGGTCTTTACGAATTTCTACGAATGCCTTTTGGTTTAAGAAATGCGGCTCAAACCTTCCAAAGGTTTATAGACGACGTCTTCCGAGGTCTCAACTTCGTACATGCGTATGTTGATGACTGTCTAATAGCAAGTCCGGACAGAGAATCACATCTCAAGCATCTGGACATTGTTTTCGATCGACTCCAAAGGCATGGCATTACTGTCAACATTCAGAAATGCCAAATCGGAACTAACTCCTTAGACTTCTTAGGACACACTATTGATGCCCAAGGCATCCGACCCCTTAGGAGCAAAGTGGCGGCCATTCTGGATTACCCAGAACCGACCACGATCAAGCACTTACGAACTTTTAACGGACTCGTAAGTTTCTATAGACGGTTCATACCTAAATGCGCATCCCTAATGAAACCGTTAACCGATCAACTTCGTGGAAATGCGAAATCAATTAGTTTAGACGACATAGCCCGTAAAGCATTCTCCACAGTTAAGGAACACATCGCTAAAGCAACCCTGCTTGCTCATCAGGACACTCAAGCACCCATTAGTATCGCAGTAGACGCATCCGACTCAGCAATCGGAGCAGTCTTACAACAATGGGTTAACAACTCATGGCAACCTCTAGGATTTTTCTCGAGACGGTTGTTAGACACGGAATCTAGGTACAGTACGTTCGGTAGAGAACTCCTAGCTATGTATTGTGCTGTACGGCATTTTCAACATTCCATCGAAGGAAGAGAATTCACGCTTTTCACCGATCACAAACCTCTTACCTTCTCTTTAAGTTCGTCCTCAGACAAGTACTCACCGCGAGAGTCTCGACAACTCGACTACATTTCGCAGTTTACTTCAGACATACAACATATTTCTGGAGCAAACAATGTAGTCGCAGACGCCTTGTCTCGAATTAGCTCCTTGAACAGTTTCCAAGGAATCGACCTTCTTAAACTCGCTCAGCTTCAAAAAGAAGACATTGATCTTCAGCATGAGTTATCCTCGACAACTCTTAAACTAAGTATTAAGCAGATGGGAACAGGTAAGGAAACCTTACTCTGTGACACATCTACAGGTAGGGATCGTCCAATAGTACCAAAACATTATCGACGCAACGTCTTCAATACGTTGCACAATCTTTCTCATCCAGGTGCTCGTGCAACAATCGAACTTATAGCCGAACGCTTTTGTTGGCCTGGCATGAATAAAGACGTGAGGGAGTGGGCACGCTCCTGTGTAAGCTGTCAGAAATCTAAGGTCATAAGACATAACAAATGTCCCTTAGGCTCTTTCAAAACCCCTGACGCTCGTTTCGACCACGTCCATATAGATTTAGTAGGACCCTTACCCGACTCGAACGGATACTCATATCTCCTAACATGCGTAGACCGTTTCACTCGATGGCCAGAAGCAGTACCGATTAAGGACATTACTGCTGAAACCGTGGCCCGTGCTTTCGTCGAACGATGGGTAGCAAATTTCGGCTGCCCTTCCACAATCACTACAGACCGCGGACGCCAATTCGAATCTGGACTTTTCCGTTGTCTGACCTCACTATTAGGAATCACGCGCTTCCGAACGACCGCCTACCACCCACAAGCAAACGGGTTGGTAGAACGTTTTCATCGACAACTAAAAGCTTCATTATCAGCTTCAAACGTTTCACAGTGGACAGACGCTCTTCCACTCGTCTTGCTAGGTATCCGCAATGCAGTGAAAGCTGACATTGGATACACGGCATCTCAACTCGTTTACGGAACGACACTCCGACTCCCAGGAGAATTCGTGGATCCTTCAGCTTCTTCATTGAACATGGATCTAAACTCTTACACGAGTAGGCTTACAAACGCTATGCGTTCAGTTAAACCTGCTCACACTCGACCTCAATCAACTGATGTTTTCGTTCAACCCGAATTACGACATAGTACACACGTCTTCGTTCGTCGAGACTCACATCGACGACCCCTCGAATCAGCATACGAAGGACCCTTCAAAGTTCTTCAACGCGAACCTAAGTACTATGTAGTCGATAAGAACGGTACGAAAGATAGCATCAGTATCGATCGACTCAAAGCTGCGTACCTAGAAGGAAACCCTAGCTACGTCGATTTTCCTTCGGTACAAGCAAACGACACAGCTACTACACTCGTAGTACCCTACACGACAACCGACACACAACTTGATACTTCGTCAACGTCGATAGATAAACCTAAAACAACGCGTTTTGGAAGACGAGTAAGATTTCCAGAACATCTTAACGAATATTGCTCGTAGGACATAAGCTTTATCTTGAATTACCCTTTCAAAGTTTATTATAAATTTTTTTTAATATGCTCATTTTTTTATTTATATAAAAAAAAACAAAAAAAACAACATTTTTTTGAGCGTATATATATATATATTTATATATTGAAAAAAACCAAAAGAAAACCTTTTTTCCGATCGCTTTTACGCTGTTTGTAAGTGTATCAGTTTATTTTTTTCCGCTCATCTTGTGTCCTTACGCAAGTACGAGTGTATTTTCGACATGCACTCACACGTTTTATTTTTCCTCTTTTCCAGGACGGCTGGAAAAGAACGACGAAGTTTCGCAAGGAACCGAAATTTTCATTGTACTATATTTCTTTATTGCTACGTTGTACATTTTGGTCCCATAGTTTAAGGAAAGACGACCAGACGCTGCTAAACGAAGCAAGCTATCAGAAGAGTGTTTACCAACGACAAACTCGTTGGGTTTAAACTTCTGGCTGGTCACGTCTTAGGGACATCACTACCTCACTAGGAGGGGAGTGATCTGTAGCTGTAAATAATTCCCCAAAATCAATAGCTCATTAAGTGTTCGACATTGGATGCTGACCATGTTGTTTAAGTGGACTTGTTTAGCTGAAGGCTTTCGGTCATGCATCCGCACCAGATCACGTTTCGACTCGGCGTGGGACACAGCTCCTACGTTTCATTAGCCAGCTCATAGAAAAGGTCCTCGATATATTGGTAACGAATCAAATATATCTTTCCTGCCTCCTCTCGTCTGACTTCTGATTTCTATCTGACTGGGAACGATCAAACATAGAAGGTGCTACTGGTATCCAGTTGTAAAACTAGAATATCCGTTGCATCCTCACCGCTGTCATATAGAAGAATCAGAGGCGACTTGATTACAGTTTTCAAATTGCTTAATGACAAATTTGCACCTGATATGCCCTCATTTTTCTTGTCTTCCAAAACAGAAAATCTACGAGGACACTCCAAAAAAGTTCACAAGCCCCGAACAAATTACTTGTCAGCTGACTACCGACTTTTCCATCGAATAATCAATGAGTGGAATTCATTACCTCAACACGTGGTTGAGGCTCCATCCGTCGACTCCTTCAAAAGAAAGTTGGATCAGCTGAGAGATCATCATTGCCAGGACTAACACAAGCCATCAGGCCTCTTGTCCTTTCCAAACTGAAACTGAAACTATTTCCTCAAAATATTCCTAAAATTACTATTTGAACTTCCGCAAAATAAGCATCGTTTCCTCACATTTCACGAACAAGAAATAAGAAAATCATGAAAATATATAAGTGCAAGACCTAACTAATGATCTAGAAATATGCTACCGAATAAACCCAATAAACCAATTACAGGTAACGTTTGGGTAGTTTCATGTAATGCTAGAAAATCAGTTCCAAGATTCAAGGAGTTAAGTATTATTCAAGAATTTTTTCAAATAATTTTTGTGGAACTGTTTGATAATGTAACTGAAACCGACCAATTGTTTTTTATCACAAACTAGGTTTGGGAAAAAACGGATAAAATGTTCTACTCATAGAGCAATTTGCTTACCCCAAACAATTCCAGAAATGTAATTATTAAGTGCTTCCTCAATAGTAAAACGATAACTTTTATCTGACAGAAATAAAGTATTCCTGGCATCAAAATGTAAAATTAGTTTTCTTCGTGGCTTCTCATCGGCCATTTAAAACGCGCGCAGTTTCGAAACGTCTGGCTATCAGCCTTGAAATACAATTTGTTAAGCCGTTCAAAACAACAATACAAAAATGTTGAGCTTGTTACTGTTAATGCTTATCGATTAACTTTTTTGTGCTTGCTTATTGTTTAAGTTACATACTTTTTTCATTTATTGTGATGAAGCTGAGGTTATTTACCAAGTCTACAGTAAGTGTGTTTTGTCCGGACTTAGTTGTAAAATGGTTCAAATGGTTGAGGACGGAATAGAAGAAGCTTTCGCTTAACGGGCTTCCGTGTCTAGTAGCAGTGGATCACCAATACCTCCGGTAAAAACCTAGGTATATGAACGATAATAGAGGAAAAAAAGAATTTGGTAAATCATAATAATATGTTATCCTCAGTCCTTAAGAATAAGTCAAGTTTCCTCTTAAAGGACTCCCGGGAGGTCGCTTGGACTAGCTCAGTCGGCAGCGAATTCCAGCACTTGACAACTCTAACAGAGTAGAAGTTGTGTCTGCAGTCTGTTCTGCTATGTAGGGTCTCCAATTTCTGGGTGTTACCTCTGAGGTTAGTGTTATGACTAAGCTTAAGAAGATGTTTAAGGGGATGACCAGAAGTATTAAGGATACTATAAGTCATAAGAAGATCACCTCTAAGACGCCTGTACTCTAACGGGTAAAGGTTAAGTGATTTGAGGCGCTCTTCATAAGGTTTGAATTTGAGACCCCGAACTGATTTCGTGGCTCGACGTTGGATACGTTCCAGAGTGACCTTATCCTTTTGGAGGGAGGGAGGAAATACTATGTTTCCGTACTCTAAGTGGGGACGAATAAAACTGTTGAAGATTATATGGAAGGTTCTACCGTCAAACTGGCCAAAAATGCGCTTCAATGTTACCAGTGCAAGGTTTGCTTGAGAGGCGTTTTTGTCACAGTTCGCATACGATTTCAGGTCGTAGGGTACCAACACTCCTAAATCTTTTTCAACTTGGGACACTTCTAGAGGGGAGTTACCTAAGTTATAACTATAGTCTGCAACATGTCTCAGATGGACTACCTTGCACTTTGAAGTGTTGAAGGTAAGTCCGTTGTCGTCTGCCCAACTTTGAAGTCGAGTCAGATCCTCCTGAAGAACTAGTATATCATTATGATTACGTATCTCTCTCCAAAGTTTCACATCATCAGCAAAAAGCAATAAGACAGATGAAACTTGTTGAGGAAGATCGTTAATATAAATCAAGAAGAGAAGAGGTCCTAGTATTGAACCCTGGGGGACCCCACTAGGACATTCCATAGCCTGAGAGAGAGTGAAGTTAACCCTGACCTTAAAGTGTCGGTTATCTAAATATGAAGAGAGCCAATCAATCAAAGGGGGTTTTATACCCAATCGTCCAAGCTTCTTGATAAGACATGCATGGTTGACCCTATCAAAAGCTTTTGAGAAGTCCAGGTAGATGACGTCAACCTTCCCCTTGCGATCAAGGATGGTTGTGCATCTATCCACCGCAGTCAGCAGGTTGGTCATACAAGAATGACCTTTTCTGAAACCATGCTGTTGAGGCGAGAAGAACTTTGAGGATGATAAGTGTTCTAGTATGCCGTCGAATACTAGGGATTCCATAATTTTTGAAGGTATGGAGAGAAGGGCCACTGGTCGGCAGCTTGAGGGTTCACTGCGTCGACCTCCTTTGAAAATTGGTGTGATGTGGGCCAGCTTCCATATTTCCGGTAGTTTGCCTCTGCTTAGCGAGTGTGCAAACATCACGCTAAGTGGTGTCGCCAGGATTGAAGCTGCTTCCCTCAATACAGCGGAATGAACCATGTCCGGACCAGGAGAAGTGTCTTTTCTTAGGTTCTGCAGTTTACGGAGCACCAGGTCAGCACTCAGGTCCACTTCGGAAAGTCCTGTACACGTGCAGGTGAAACTTTCGGGTCAGCTGGAATGTCCGGGAGTATTGTTCAGTCAAAAGGTTAGCGGCATCACTGTCGTTATTGGTCGGGCCATCAGGACCAAGCAGTTGGGAAACTCCAGTTTTGCCTTGTCGAAGAGAAGCTGCTTAACTGAACAACCTTTTCGGATTGGAGACGAATCTATCGATAAGCTTGGTCTGGAACTGAAGCCTGTCTTCTCTTATTGCCTTTGTGCATATGTTCCTTATATGTTTGTATTGCCTGTACGCGCCGTTGTTATCAGTTCGTTTATATTCCGCCCAACAGTGCCTTTTGCGGCTTAGCAAACGACGAGTGCGGTTCTTGATGATTGGAGGTTGCTTGTAGCTTTTTGGGACCATTTTAGGAACTGAATGCTCAGTAGCACATAAGATCGTGTGCAGTAAAAAATTCCAATGAGCATCCACTTCAATTTGAGGGTGAACATTTCAATCCACCTGTTGTAGATAGTCCTGTAAAGCTAACACATTCAACCGTTTGAAGTTCCAGCGCTTGTTGCTAGTAGGATATCGTAGCTCCGTTTTGCTGACAAAGCTGAATGATAAGACGGCGTGATCACTTTTCCCCAGGGGAGCCAGGATTGAGAGGTCGTCAACTAGGAATTCTTCATTTGTGAATACCCAGTCTAAGCGCGACAGCGTCTGACTGTTTCTCCAACGGGTTGCCGACTTCACATTTTCAAATAATCCCAGGTCGCCGATAAGGTTGAAGAACAGAGCTTCAGTAGAGTTGGCACCACCGATGTATGTATGTTCCACGAAGTTGATTCTAGGGAGATTGAAATCCCCTAGAATCAGGATATGAGAGAATCCGAGACGCGTAGAGCGAGTTAATCCTTCCAGCAGACGTTTGTCATATTCGATGTCGGCAGTGGGCTTCCTGTAGATGACCCCAACTAGGCACCTCGAGGTGGTAGACAATCTTACTGAGCACCATACTGACTCATCAAGATTGTGAAACTCTTGGTTGTGAAGTTGGTGCGCATCCAGGCATGACCGTATGTATAGTGCCACCCCACCCCCCCATTCCTGTTTTTCTGTCGTTGCGAAATAAAGACATCCCAGTTATTGCTAACTCCTGGTCCGTAAACTGAGACGTTATCCAAGTTTCGGATATTCCTATCAGATGGGCATCATTAGCGTTGCTAAGTTCACGTAGCTCATCCATTTTATTTGGCAAGCTCGCGGCGTTCGTGTATAGGCAGTGTGTGCTTTCAATTTGGAACGCGTGAGCTTCTTCTTGTTTGTCTATATGAGCCGTGTGTGAGTGGACAGGTAGCCTACCTATACGATATTTACCGAGTTGGTAGTCCCTGTCCTTTACACGTTTTTTTTATGATCAAGACAGTCCACGAGTGGAATTGTCAGCTCCAGCTTTCGTTTGTGCTTGATCCTGCTGTCGTGGGGCCTATCCGGATGCATATGGATGCCAGTTGGCAACCGACGTCTATTGGCACGAAATGCTTCCAGAGTTGCAGCCGCTATGTGGGAGGAGGGGAAGGTTATCTTCAGCAGCCGGGGCCTAGAGTCTCCGTCTCTCTTGGCCAGTCTCATTACCTGTGGGGTCAATATGTTCTTGAGTTTTAAGGAATGCTTGATGAATTTCCACTCCCGAATATCAGAGTTTGCTTGAGTTGGGTCCATATTTTCCGGCACACCTGGCACAATGATATTTGGTCCACGGAAAAGCGCCTCGCGGGATTCCTTAGGGAGGTTCCGGAGGAGATCTCGCTCGGAATACGGTAGGTCGGGCAGTATTCTTACGTTCACATCGGACTTCAGCAAGGGACGGGCTAGCAGGACGTCCTCTACGTCGGAGGCATTCTTAA
>NW_017386117.1:133712-149219 GCF_000237925.1 Schistosoma mansoni | reverse complement strand
AGTGATTTAGACTGTCTTAAAAATACAAGCAGTAAATTTAGGACCGTTAAAAAACACACAGTAAACAAAAACTGGCAAAAATGTATAAAAACAGTTAACGATAAGCTAAAGCTAGCCTTTATGTGAAATTTATTATGAAAAAAACCGATAGTGAGCTGAGGCAAAACCACAGTTAACTATTAATTTGAGTGAAACACAAAAAAAGAAGTAATCTACCGAACGTATAGCTCAGAATAGATTCTTTAGAATGGAAGTGGTACTTTTGTTGCGTAAGAACACAGCAAAAGTTTGGGAAATGTAAATCACGTTAGGATTAAACTTCCCGTTCGAAAAGCGCGGCCAAGGATTATATAATGACGTATTATAATTTGTAAATTACTAGCCAGACGTCTTATCTGAAATCAGCCTCATCAATTCCCACAAACCGTGTGGATACCTGATATTTATAGGAAGTCACAAAATCTGCCTAAAAACGTGGTGTCAATCTTTAGGTTAGACTTTCAGTTAGCCTTAATTTCAAGTGTGAGTACTTGCTTACTGTTATCAACCACTTTCCTATTTAGAGACAAACGTATCTTATGTGATTTTATAGTTGTCTACTAACTTCCTTAACAATGCAGATCCCTTCAAATATATATCTTTGTGCACTCCGTCAGTGCATAACCTACGTCCAGGCTATATTGGAAATCTATTTTCGGCTATCAACTTCGTTAGCCAGAAGAATTTAGACCTACAAAATCGTGCTAGCCAAATACTTTTCTCCCAGACACGAGCTATCTTACATGGAAACAGATTTTTTCGCTAGAAAAACAAGTTCGGAAGCTCATGTTCTGTACCTAATTATCTCGCAGGGAAAACCGATATTGAGGTAATATTCTAAATTTTGAAACCTTTGTTTAAGAAGAACACTTCCAAAATTCATTTCATATTGATATTATTACGACACATGGCTTCCGGTATTAGTCAAAACGAATTCTAGCTTCTTGGTCAGAAACCGTATGCAACAGAATGCAGAGGAAAAAATTGTGAAGTGATCCAAAGTTCTTCATTTAAACTACTTATAAGCCTTCATCATTTCTGGGTTACATGTCTTGAAATGTTGTCTAGTGAAATGTTGTTTAGTGTCAATCCTTCAGTTTGGATAAGTAAAGTTTCAAACAAGATTTCAGATCATCGACGAAAAGGAGGACTGCAATAAAACACTTTCGTAAAAAATATGCGGACGACCTCACTGTATGTATGCCGATTTCTACCTCCTTACAACCCATGGAAATAAATGAGTTTTTATCTCGTATTGAAAGGTAGTCTGTTGGTGATGGTCTCTTACTCAATCCATCTAAATGTCAAGCTGTTAACTTTAGCTTGAAACATGGACGGAACCTATACTCTATTTTGGGATCCCATAATGCTTGTGCCATTGGAGACTCCTCAATAAACACAGTGTCGAAGGTCAAATATCATGGGGTCATTTTTTCCTCTGATCTTTCTTGGTCTTCTCATGTTTTACTGTTATCGAAAAAAGTTTACCGTTTGACATACTACATAAACAGGCTGCATGCTTTTGGGATTAATCGCCATTTACTCTTACAATTTGTAGATTCCTGCATATTACATATTATTCTATATTGTTCTCCGTTATTCTTTCCCGGGCTTTTGAGAAAAGACTTTGCTGTTTTGCGTAGAGTGCTGAAGGCGGTTTGCAAGGTATGTTGTGAATCTTTTGAAGTCATTATTAATATGCTTAGGGATAGACATATTAAGACTTGCAAACTATTGACAGGTGTTATCTTATCAGATACTAACCATCCACTTCATTCATATCTATCTCCTTGAATATCTTCTGGTAGAACGAGACGTAAATACATTAAAATCCATGCACTCAAGCAAATCTACAATAGTTCTGTAATACCTTACTTAGCAAATTTATTTTGTGGCGAACAGGCTGTTACAGTTGACCTAGTAAATAACCTGTATTGTTAAGCATGTCCCAAATTCGATAATTTGTATAAACTCAGTTTTTTCTTAAACCTTTTTATTCCTTTTATGTTATTTTTGTTTGTTTTTTTGGAAATAACTTGTTGAAATAACTCGTGCTGAAAATTCTATATTGTACCAGATTATAATATTGAATAAAGCCATTAATAATAATAATAATCTTATTAATTACTGCGATGAACATCATTCACAATATTTATCCTAAAAAGTTTACTGACGAACACTACTCTTTTATTACACTTAAGAGATTCACATAAACTTAAACTACTTTGGTTTTTTGATAGGTTGGTCGTATAATCTGCTCACTTAAATAACCTGAAGTAATATCAAGATAATCGACTTCTTTGTGTTAGCATAAGTATGCATTTTCTCAGGTTGCACAGAGACTTAATGTACTCTCTAGAAGAACCCCTTTTTAAGGCAACTAATACCCTAAGTAGATCTTGTGCAACGTGTCTTTTTTATTCATATTGAATGCATTGTTTTATCTTCAGCCTAAACATTTCCTTTAGAAACGCCAGACATCATATTGCTTATCTTCACGATACGATGAGTCAGAATAGAGAATGATGTGATGATGTAACACATCATTAGATATCTACAATTTTGAGAATGTCTGTTATTATAGCAGTAATAATAGCGAATTGGACCACAATTTAAAAGACGTTCTTGATTTCTTTCCAATACGAATGCGATCGATCTGATTCTCCATAGTGCGATTTGATCAAACCCATGTACCTTTGTGTATGCGCTTGTGTGAGTATTGTTGCCTCTATAACCATTTTGGTAAATGCCCTTAAAACTGCAAATCTCTCACCATTTTCTTTTCTTTTTCCTAGTCCATATCGTCACATGATATCGTTATATCTGGTGCTATACATTCCGGCTTTGGCATTCAAGTCTGCCATCGGAATTTCCATGTCCATTTTTGGGCACTTCGCTATGATTGATCGCAGCCTCTCGCAAAAGTGATGTTCATAATTATATTTGCTATCACTGGTTAACACACTGGATAATATTTATTATGATTCTCTCCTATTTTATTTTGAAAGGTGCTTTGGGGATTCTAAGTCCATGAGATTCCAATCCTATAAGTGTGTTACATGCCCCTTTGGACAGCATCAGAGCAACTGTATGCGTTTGTAGTGCATTTTTCTCTTCCCCACTATAGTACAATAGCATCTCCCTCGAATCTATACTTTTCTGTGTAGTTTTGGTTTGATTGGCTTCACTGATCTCGAGTGGATCCAAGTTGTACCTGCTTACTTCCGCAGCTATTTAGTCAGTCCTCAAGTCTTCCCAAATTATCCGGACATTCCATGTACCTGTAGTCATTGTCGCTGTGGTTGTCTCGTGATTCATCAAGTACATCGGCTTTAACCTTGAAGAGTCAGAATTCTTTCTTCGACTAGAAGGGTAGATTTTAAATTGTTTTGGTTGCTTATTCTGGCTAGTGTATTTTCGGCAAGTTTGTTTTCTACAAGACAGGGATGAGGACTTCATGCCCAACCCTCCTCCTTTGTGTGGGTTTGAGACTTGAAATAGCCCTAGAAGGGCTGCAGACACAGTTGTCAACTATGTCGCAAATATATCATTATTGTGACCTATTAGAATTTATCTTTTCAAAAGCACGAAGTTTTAAAAATTCACTGTACAGTAAGAAGTAACATAATCCCTCTGGAAAATAAGGAAGTAGATGAATACTTCAGCTCTGGTGTCTTGACACTAGTCAGATGTTCTACCCAAATCTTAACAACACTACTGAATTTGTGACAGACTTTCTCACTAATCAATCGAAGAGTGAGATCCTTACGATAAAGATGGAATCACTGAAAGCTAGCGAACGCGAACAAACTTTACTGGTGTCGGACACATAGTATGAAATGATACTAACCAAAAAACTGTAAGGTTCTCAAACGCAGTGAATTTTAAAGGTTCTTTAATTAGTTTTTATGTTATACAAATATTCAGTTAGATAACTGGTTCATTTTGTTATGTTAAACAATCGGTCAATCAAAATTATTTACACTTATATATTCTATTCGAAAGCAAATCGATTTCCAATACGTTTGTACATTTGTTGTAAATTTTTATTTATTATCATGTACCATAAGGCTATTTCTCGTTTCTACGATTTTAAATGGCTCAGTGTATGGTGAGGATTAATAACCTGAAGTGACTGAGACTGCGAGATAGGTAAAAAAAGTCAAGTCCAAATTTTTCCAGTAAGTTCACGGTGTTACCAATGCATTTTTGTTATATCCCCCGGTGAATTACGAATGGTAACTTTTAGGTCTATTTATGGATCAATGTAATATGCCTATTTCCTATTGTACAATTATTACGTAACTGAACTATTCATATTCGTATTTCTCTTATCATTAGCTTTATTTTGACCTTTGACTTATTATCATACGATTCTTGAGTTATAATCAGTTTATTGATTACTTTGGTTTGTATAAAAACCCAGTGTGTTTGTTAATAATGAATCATATTGCTGAGGCTGTATTTGTGTTCTGGACTTAACGTCTGGGCTAGGCAGATAGGAAGGACCGAATAGCACCGAAGACTGCTCGTACGTATTTCCTGTATCATTGCACGTTTATATAGATTACGAGTCCATACGATATAACAATTTTAAGGAGTGTTATTTCGGGAATATGAAGAACTGTGTGGATGCTTGGCCGAACTCCTTTGGTTCAAAGTGTGTTTATAAGAACCAATGAGAACAATATCGATGTCAAAGACTAGCAGAACTGTCCATAATGTGGTTTGTTTTCCACTACATGGCCTAAAACCTCTCTGTTTGTCTCCAGTGTGCCTGTTGACTTCTAATTTATCGTCGTGTGTTTCATATGGTTTTCATTTTCAACTTGATTCTCATTGTATTCTCGCTTTTTTTGTTGGCTTTCAATTTCTCATAAGTAAATGTCTTCAAAAATGAATATATATGTGATCAGACTGTCTGAAGTACATTGGGCTGATGTATCACGTGCTTTAACGACTGGTAGTGGAACAGCATATTGGAATAATAAAATCAAGTGAACAAAGACTTATAGGGACTAAATCTCCACTAGGTGAATTATGCATCACTTCGCATCGAACATTCGTCGTTTACACTTTTGTTATATCGTAGCACACTTCATGATATAAGACCTTGAGCTTTGAAGTCATTCAAAAGTCATATATGTGTTCGTGAGTTTGTGGTCAGTTGTAATTTTCTTCATGCTTTAATATTCTCTCCTATGTTATTTGTAATAATTGTAATGATTTGTCTTTAGAAGTCGCTGCTGAATATAATTATATCCTTATTTGTCAAAGATATTCAATAAATTGATCAAAGTATTTGTTACGTCCATTATAATTATCATTATAAGTGACTAACACAACAAATAAAGCAGTTCATAACTAATGATGAGATTGTTTATAGACCTATGAACCAGCGACTGAGTTAAAGCTTTCTTTTCAAAATGATATTGTTTCTAATTTTCAGAATTAATTTACTTTTACGTCGGTTACGTTCTCTGCCTTCAATGTCTTCAGTCTTCAGTCTTCAGTAATAAGGATAGAAGGTCTAGTGACCTATTTTAATCCTTGCAGTTTGTTACACTGTGGAGGTCCAATCTCGTCTTGAATATATCAACAGAAGGTGCTGATATTACATGTTCTGGTAGAGAATTCCAGTAATTCACTACTCGGTGCGAGAAACGAAACTCCAGACGTAGACGATTTGATCTCGGTTTTTGGACTTTCTTTGAATGTCCTCTCAAATGCTCAGCCCTAGACGGGAGGAAAAGATAGGACTTGTTAGTACCAAGGTCATCGTTCAGGATTCGATATGCCAATATTAGATCACCCCGTATTCGCCGGTAAGATAACGGAAATAAGTTGAGGTGTCTCAGTCTGTCTTCATAAGATAGGCTAGATAAGCCTTTTACCATTTTTGTCCCGCGGCGTTGGACTCGTTCCAACATATCCGCCTCATATTTGAAACAAGGACTCGCTGCTTGAATCCCATATTCCAAATGTGGCCGTACGAAAGTTGGGTATAATAATCTAAACATTTCCCCATCCAGATACCGGAAAGATCTACGAATAGACCATAATGCCCTATAGCCTTTTGCAGCAGCAGCCTTACAGTGACTGGTTGTTTTGAGATCATTACTTAGTATGACTCCTAAATCTTTATAGTTTCTTACTTTGGGCAACACTAGTCCACATAATGTGTAGTGATACGAATCATCATAGTTATTTAATTGCATCACAACACTTTTATTAGGGTTTACTTCTAGTGACCACCCATTCATCCATGCAACTAGTGAGTTAAGATCTTCCTGTAAAACTATTCTGTCTGACATACTATATATGGGTCTCCAAATCTTAATGTCATCGGCGAATAGTAGGACGGATGACTTAGCTATAGCTGGTAATTCATTTATATAAAGTAAAAAGAGAAGAGGACCTAAAATCGTGCCTTGGGGGACGCCACTTTTTACTGGTTCCCACGATGAGAGAGCCCCATTTACTCTTACCCTTTGTCTCCTTTCATGAAGAAAGTCACTTATCCAGTCTATGACTGCATAATGGATTCCAAAACTTTCTAGTTTCAATTTAAGACCAGAATGGGAAACCTTATCAAAGGCTTTACTTAGATCTATGAAAATGACATCTACAGGAATATTGCGATCTTTTGCCTCAGCCCAATCTTCTCTTGCAATGAGAAGATTTGTCAAACATGATAGACCTTTTCGAAAACCATGTTGTTCCTTTGACAAAAGATCATGTCTTTCCACGCAGTTTATAACAGCCATCCGAATAATTTTTTCCATTAGTTTTACAACTGCACTAGTTAAGCTGACGGGTCGATAGTTACTAACTAAATCCCTACCCCCAGTCTTATACACCGGACTGATTATTGCGTCCTTCCAGTCTCTGGGCAATCTGGACTGCCGTAGGGACATATCGAACAGCATCGCTAAGGGTTCAGCAATAACATCTGAGAGGGCTTTCATAATCCGAGGATGAATATCATCAGGACCACTAGACTTATCAGGTTTGAGATGCTGGAGTAGGCTTAAAACAGTTTCTTTCTTAATAACTACAGGGTCCATCAACAAGTCGCCACAATCACAATGAATAGGTGATCGTTCCTCATTATTGGAAGAAAAAACTTTGCTGAAATATTCCGAAAAAGCTTCCGCTTTTTCGGTATCATTTCTTGCCAAACTTAACGGATTTTCTTGTATCAAAAGTGGTGGTATTCCATCACTTCTCTGAGTTCGCCTCTTTATATACGAGAATAACCGTTTTGGACCATGTTTGCAATCCCTAACCAATTGTTTTTCGTATGACCGTCTAGTTCTACTAATTAACGCTTTACAATTATTTCTAATCTTACGATAACTAGATCTGTACTGTTCTAAGCCAGTAGAGATGAACATGTTCCAGTGTTTTTTTCTACACCTAAGGAGTTTCTTAACTTCTTTATTTATCCACGGTGGACTATTGTTCGGTCTACGTGGCACCAAGTATGGTATGAACGGGGACGTGACTGCACTAAACTTGCCTTTAAATACAGACCACGCCTCATCAACTGATGAGCTAGTATCTACTGACCAATCTATCTTAGTAGCACAATCCTGAATTTCTGGTATGTTAGCTCTCCATATGTTTGGGCGAGGCTTAATCTGATCGTATATCATATCGCTAGCTCTAAACGTGAATGATAAAACAGCATGATCGCTATTTACTAACGGGGGAAGAATATTTAGGTTGGCAATATCTTCAGTCTCATGGGCAATTACCAAGTTCAACAGAGAAGAACCTTGGTTTACACCAAAACGTGTAGGTTTGGATACATGTTGTACTAATGCATGTTCCATTACTGTTTCCAAGAGCCTGCTATCAAATGAGTTTATAGAGCATTTCGTGGTCATCTCAGTCCAACTAATGTCAGGTGCATTAAAGTCTCCTAATATCAAGCATCTGTTATTTGCACTCCATAGCCGAATGTGCTCTAAAATAAAGTCATCAGCTAAGCAGATTGGGCTGCGATAGATGACACCGAGTGCAAATGTACAACATCCGACAGTGAGTTCACAGCTAATTACTTCACTTGTTCCACTATCATGGGATTCGCAAACGGAGGAGCGGATATTTATACTATTGGCTATGTATAGAAGGACGCCACCTCCTTTCCTGCATCTATGTCTATCACTTCTTAAACAATGATATCCGGATAATTCTGGGGTGATATCGAAGTCATGGACTAACCAAGTTTCCGTCACAGCTACAATGAGTGGCCTTAATTTGTCCACTAATGTTCCTAGCTCGTAGAATTTATGTTTTAGACTACGGGCGTTGGCATATAAAACTCCTAGGGGGAACGACCTATCCACACAGGCCTTGGTAGCATTCGCTTCTAAGACCTGACTATTCGAAAACCCACCAATCGGAGATTTTCTTCACCGTTTTGTCGACGGGTTTCTAGTTCAGCTAGTGCCGTCTTCCTTTTTATTCTATCTTCAAGAGACACATCCGGTCTCATTCGAATGTCAGAGTTGTCGTGACTTCGAGCGTTACTTAACAGAAGATTACGTTGTTTCTCCGACCCTAAGATTACCTTAAGGAGTCTACACGGTCGGGGTAGAACACTGTCATCGGCTCTTTTACCTATTCTAACTAATTTTTTGACCTGAACACCTTTAGTGTTATCTGGTAATATGCTACGGATATATTCTCCGAGCCTCTCTAAGTCATGGGTGTGTCTAACCTTAGGATCTGGATCGTTAGACTCTGGCAATTTACTCACAATAATATTCGATGATATTAAATTCCTCTCAGTCGCACTAGGATGATGATCTGCCGTTCTATCAGAGTGCGATAATGCATTGAGTGACTCAGACTGTGAGTTCCTCAATGGCTTGTCAACCAAGTGTGCTTTATCATTAGCTTTTTTTCCTTTCCTTTTCCTCTTTACTGCGGTCCATTTTTGGTCATTCAGGACAGCTGCATTGGGACTATTGGGGACGGTGACGGTTTTATCCGGGTCCTCAATTTCTACTAAAGATACATGATTACTCATGTCAATACCATGTGGTGATTTACTCCTCGTTGGTTGTAACGGAAGTTTCACTTCGTCATTAATTAGAGTAGGTTGTTCAGCGCGTTTTGTAACAGTACTTACAACACTGACACAGTCTTCACTGTCAGTGCTTGCGTTACTAGCGCACCCACTATCTTTCTTTTTACAGGCTAGAGCCAATAGGCTCATAGCCTCTTGAATTAATGTCGTCTTGTTAGTACAGCAGAACATACAAAGCCAGTGCGAGTTAGGCTTAGAACATCTTTTGTATGCAGCTGGACTGAGACGGGTACACATCTTGTGGTACCATTTTTTGCATTCATCGCACTGCATCCCTTCATCTACGGGGAATAAACAGTTCGGCTGTCCACATTTGAATGAACTACCAACCATTGTAATCAGATTAGGTTTAAAAACAATATGATCACAATAATAGCACAAGCGTCAGAGTATATGCAAAAGAAGGAACCAAGAGACAAAGTTTTCAATAAAATTTCAAACCTTAACTAGATTAATTTAAGTTAAAGTAGACCAAGAATGCTTTTGATACAGCAAATACACAAAAGCAACGATAATCACAACAAGTATGAAAGTCACTGCCCTTTTTGAAACGCGCGCGGATAACATGTGTTTTGCTTAAACCCTTTAATAAGTCAAAACGCATAAAAGATAGACATCTCACGTAAATACTAAACTTTAACACAGTTAGTAAGAGTATAAGTGTTTTTGAAAAACTTAATTTCATCCAAGGTTATTTTTATTATAGGTTTGTTCTTCAAAATGCTTAACACTGTCATTCAAATGTTCATACTTTGAGGCAATACAAGAATGAGATGTGAAGTGTTTGGCACCTATTTTGTGTATTTTCTTGACTTTATGAACAAGTTAATTTGAAATATGCACGATAATTAGACTCCACACAACTATGATCAACCTCTATTTAGATTGTGTTAGATTAAGAAACTAACTCGAAGATCGAAACATTTCGTGTTGCTTTTTGGCAATGATCTTAACGATCAAGGACATATATTGATACGTACATACTAAAGGGGCGACTCTTGAATAGTTGAGTCCACGCTAGTTATAATCCACCTCGTAATTTTTTGAGAATGGATGCTGCACATAATATATTTGTTCAAAAGCTATAAAATGTTTGACAAAATTCAGTTTTTATCATTGTTTATATCTGATTCAAGGGGCAAAAATATTTTTAAACAATAAAATTAACAAAATGCATGTACTTGACCGCTATGTGTCAAATATAATTTACCGTATAGTAAAAATACTCGAACGTAATCACAGAATAACTATCAAACATCACCAGTTAAAAGTTCAGAGTTTCTTTGGGTATCTTGATCTAGTGGTACAGATATCAAGCTCTCTAAACGTTATATTCATATGATCGCCGTAAAAACTAAAGACAGCATTATTCATGGTGATGTCGAATATTTGTCCTCTCGTTAAATTAAACTAAAATGATATTTCTAAGATGGCTAGAGTGAGTATAAGAGCCACTCATATACTCAGTGGGTCACCAAAATTTCGCAAAGCTCTTACTAATTGTCTGCAAATAGTTATATTCTTTGTAACTAAGAAAGTTAGGTTCATGTCTTGGATTCGTATGTATTGTAAAGAATGTTAGAGATTGTCATGTAACGTTTGCATACTTTTTAGATGCAACACATACGGTAAAATTTTTCATGTCAATTTTAATAAATAATGATATCTACTTACGCCTGTTACTCCTCATGGAGGAGCATAGGTCAACCACCAACATTCTCCATCCGACCCTGTCCTGATCGATCCTTTACAGTTCTTTCCAGTGAACATTCATACTTGTCATATCTGCTTCTATTTCCCGGAGTAATGTGTTATTTGGCCTTCCTTACCTTAAGGATTACAGGTTGGGGCTTGCCTCGTGATGCAGTTTGGTGATTTCCTCAATGTATTTTCAATCCACTTCCAACGTCTTTTCTTATTTCCTCTCAATTTGGAAACTGGTTTGTCCTCTCCCATAAAATGCTGTTGCTGATGGTATGCGGCCAGTGAATGTTGAGTATTTTGCGTAGACAACTGTTTATAAATGCTTGTACCTTCTTGACGATCAATGTAGTAGTTCTTCACGTTTCAGCTCCATACAACAAGACTGTCTTGACGTTTGTATTGATACTTACTTAGAGGATTTTATTTTATTTATTTTCGGTGAAAGATAAACATTTATGTTACCGTCAATGTTTTGTAAGAATTATTCAATTATACGTCTTTTGTCAGTGTTTCTTCTCCATTCTAAGGTATTTATTCTTGTTTCTGCGCCAATTAGTCCCTGTATATTTAGATGTACTACGTTCAGTTTCTGCCCATATTTATCATATCTACAGATGTGTTCAAAATTCGACCAAATGTAACCCAATATTTAAATATTCATATATTCTGCACTCATTTAAATTTAATAGCGATAAACTTCGTGTTTCTATGTTGTTCTTCATCCGCATTTTTTCAAGGTCCACGCAGCCATAAGATTCTTATTATTTGTCTTCATTTGATTGTCCCGAAAACACTTAATATTTTCTTACTGTACCATCATATCAGTTTTTACAAAGTTCTAACGTTAAAACTTATATGCATAATCCAATAATGTGTTGTTATGAACAATCGTTTGAATAAATGTATGAGCTTACCAGCCTGAAATAAAGAAACATAAGAGTAAATGTTTGATAAAATCTTCGTATATATGCAGAGTTTAATTGTATCCACCATTAGGGATAACCATAAAAAGCTTTCAATCTGCAAATCATTTTAATCCAATCAAATTATCATAATCACCAATCAAGATAGTAAGGTTTCAAACTTTATACTCTGTTGAGTTTTAAAGAGCCGCTATTTTCTTTTATTTCTTTAATCTCACTTAAATTTAAACGACACATATATGATGAAGTTTTATCGATCACAATTCTGATCAGCAAAGAAGGATAGGTCACTGGAATTAGAAACTGCATTTGAACCACATAAAATTTCATAAGTATTAGCAGAAACTTCATGACAATTTACCACTTAAGGTTTTCATAGTGTTTATATGAACCATTGATTCCTTTGTACATGATGGCTTCTTGATTTCGAATTCCAAATACGATACATTCCTTAGTGTTTATCTAGTATTTCTAGGATTCCTAGTTTATACTTTAATTCAAATACTCCTAATTATCACAGGTTTTCTATTTATTCAATAATTTTTGGCCTTACCATAGATTACCATTTTTGACAAAAAGTTATTTATAAATAAAATTGTTCAACCTACCCACCTTCCAGCCATAGGAACATGGTGAAGTCTGGTAGGCCCTTCTAGAGAAGAGTGCTACATCAAAACACGGCACAACTACCGGGGCTCAATAGCTGTTTTTACATTGCTTACTCAGAACCATTACATCATTCTTTCTTTCTTGCATTTTTTTGGGCAGACTCATTCTCTCTTTCTTTTTGAACCAACAGTAATTATGCAGTGATTCTTTGTAACAATCATAATCATTTGTGGGTATAGGTAGAGTGGTTGATTAGACCGATATCCACCACCCTTGTTATCGCTCACGTTAGTACATGAGATCAGTGCCATGATCGAGGAGGCACGACGGGGACGTGTGATTCAGGTTTTGCCTCCGAATTGTACAGCTTAAGTAAATGAATTTGTCGGAGAGGAACTTTTTTCCCTGGAATGTTTTTACTGGCATATCCTTTAAAAAGTGAATTAATAACCTCTTCTAGACAAAATATGAATATTTAATTATTACGTTTAACTGTTCGTCTTCTTGCGTTTTACACTGTTAGAAAAAAATATGAAGGAAGAAACAATTTGAACCATTTAAACTCAGTAACCATGACAAAATAATTCCGCTCTTTGTTATCGCATCAGTGGTAGATTATCATACAGCCCACAGTAAGTGCCGGATTTAAATGATGTCTAAATGCATAAATCTTACGCAAACTTTAGCTTTTAACACCTCGTTACGTCGTCTTGGCTATAGCACAGGGATTTGTGTATTTCGGGATTAACTAATCATAGTTCACACAGCCACCACATGCATAATTTATTATTTTACTTAACAAGATCGTTTTTTAAATCTAGGATTGGAACGAGGTAATTAAAACGATATGCAATTTGAGTAGAGCTGGATCGTCTAAATCTCATGAATTATCCTTCTAGATTAAAATATACCTGACCAATGATAACTTCGATTCCTTACTTACTTACGCCTGTTACTCCCAATGGAGCGTAGGCCGCCGACCAGCTTTCTCCAACCCACTTTGTCCTGGACCTTCTTTTCTAGTTCTATCCATTTTTTGTGCATTCTTCTCATGTCTGTCTCTATTTCTCGGCGTAATATGTTCTTTGGTCTTCCTCTTCTCCTTTGACCTTCAGGATTCCATGTGAGGGCTTGTCTTGTGACGCAGTTGGGTGGATAACTTCAATTGTTAGTCATTAAAAATATGAAAAAGTTTCTCTCACTTATGTAACTTATTATTATTCACCCAGCCTGTTCCTTGTAGTAATTTCATAATTCATCTAAATAGATATCTTCTTATCCAGTAAGTGCTGTAAACAAATAATACAGTTTTATAGTAGAATTTAAGAATTGCCGAGTTGGTTTCTTCTACATACATCCTTCAGTATCTGAACAAAACTAGCTTTTTACTAAATTCATCTATCGTGTGACATAATTAAAAACAATTGTAATCAGAAGGGGTTTTTTTGGAAAGTTAATATTTTCACAGTTGAAAACATGAGTCAATTGAAGCCTGACCACCGAAGAATACCTAGAATCACTAGATGGCCGCTTCGTCCTACTATGTGACTCCTCAGCAGTATGCATCCATGACCTCGGCTAGCGAAATTCGAACCCAGGACCTACCAGTCTCGCGCCATCGGATGCCAGCTTAGCGGTCTATCGATTAAGTGTCCGGTTCAAACTGCCCATGAAAAATGATCACGTTATTGGTCCGATGACATTAAAAGATGTAATACAGTTTGAATAGAAAAATGTCTATTATATTCAACCTATAATAAATAGCTTAATGAAGATGTTTTAGTCTTATCTAGTATATCGTTTAAATCTTTTGAAATCCAATGAACTTTCTTGTCACTAATATTACCGTTTTCTTTAATTAGACACAACATGCAAAATGGTGGTTTATAATGTTTAATGGGTGTTTGAAAAAGAACTATACACAACATCAAAAATTGTTATAACCTAAGGGATAGAAATTCATTCAAACCAAACAATCACAAACAAATAAGAAAATTAGGTTAATTGTATTCTTTAAAACACTTTGTGAAATTGAATCCCTGATTGTGGCATTTATTCCACGATTTTCTGTAACAACAAAGTAAAGATCACATATTTATCCTTCCTATTTGTCACACATTTTATATGTAAGCACATTTATATTCAATACCTATGGTTTCTCTATTTCAATGGTAAAGAAACAAATTCAAACACTTCACTTCTATCCGACGTTTGTGATGATGTCGTTCAAAAGGACGATGAAAGCTCCACGACCAAACCATTCAGCTCAGAGAACAAACCTACATCAAAATCACCCACCTGAGCTACAAATTTTTCTACAACCATCTCAAAACAAATATATTTGTTTGGTTATATCTAACATACACTGAATTACCGCGGTTCTTAAAATGTAAATGCTCTCTTCGGCGTCTATTCTTCTGCTTTATTGGCTACGGCCCCTGATTGAAGATTATAATAGTATTATAGCATCTTTTTTAGTCTACTACTTTGGAGCTTTGGCCCAGATCATTATTAAATAATACTACAGGATTTAATCTTCATCATTTTTCCGTTAGTGCTATCATGTGCAGAGGAATCTTTGTTAATCAACTGAACTTATTTGTGGTTGTTATCTCAGAGAGCAGCTCAATATACCATTTTATATTTACACTGTAATTTGTTACCTTTTGTGTTACTCATAGATATACGCTTAGGTTTGTAGTGTTCATTCTTTTTGGTATATTATTGGTAACTTTGCGTATGGCTATATTTTGACTAATCTCTTTTGCTGGGATCCACCACACACTTTAATATGTCAACTCTATTACTATGAAGTAATCACTATTCTATGATATTTGAGGACTTTAGAGATGGTTTATCATATTTTCATTATATCTCGTTGAGAAGGAATATTTTATGTTTTAAAATTTAACATGGACCAATATCTTCTTCTTATATAGGGGTATTTATCATCATATCTATCGATTAGTTTTTCATTTGTCCAAATAGTACTGATCCTTTTTTAAATACAAAGAAAAGCTACTGAAATTGGTTTAGTTTCTAATTACTAAAGAACGATTGTATATAGTTGAAAGCGTGAGTCAATTGAAGCTAGACCACCATGGAAAACCTGGAAGCACTGGACGGCCGTTT
>NW_017386117.1:109268-133512 GCF_000237925.1 Schistosoma mansoni | reverse complement strand
CCCGTCCAGTGCTTCCAGGTTTTCCTTGGTGGTCTAGCTTCAATTAACTCCACGCTCTCAACTATGAAAATACTAAATCTCCATAAAACCCCTTCTAATTGTATATAGACTTATAAACTAGTGTAAGTTAACTACTGGTACATTACGGTTTCATGTATTCATTAATTAATCATATTTTTTGTTTTGGTAATTTAATTAGTGAATTGGAAATTTTCTAGAAATTTGACCGATTCTTTCTTTTAATGCGTGTCATTTATGTCGACTGAAAAATATGATAATTGATAGAAAAAGTAAGATGTTTAACATTAAATCCATGTCCATCAGTGAGTTCGCTTAGTCTTTTTTGACTGGCATAATGGCTTTAAACAGCAGCCTCAGCAGGAGTAGGTCTCAATATAGACAAAGAGAAAAACAAGACTCTCCGATACAATACGACATGCGCCAATAGAATTACACTTGACGGAGAAGCTCTGGAGGATATGAAAACATTTACATATCTGGGAAGTATCATTGATGAACACTGTTTAGTTGATGCAGATGTGAAAACGTGGATCGGCAAAGCAAGAGCAGCATATTTACAACTGAAGAACATCTGGGACTCAAATCAATTGTCAACCAACACCAAGATCAGAATTTTTAATACAAACGTCAAGACAGTTCTATTGTATGAAGCAAAAACCTGGAGAATTACGAAAGCCATCATCCAGAAGATACATGTGTTTATTAACAGTTGTCTATGCAAAATACTTCGGATCCGTTGGCAAGGCACTATTAGCAACGTCCTACTGTAGAAGAGAAAAAACCAGATTCCATCCAATGGAGTGAGAAATCAGGAAGAGGAGCTGGAAGTGGATAGGACACAAAATGAGGATAGCAGCCAAATGAGTCACAAGGCAAGCCCTTACTTAAAATCGTCAAGGCCAAAGGAGAAGATGAAGACCAAAAAACATTACGCTGAGAAATGGAGACAGACATGAGAAGAATGAACGAAAATTGGATAGAACTAGAAAAGAAGGCTCAGGACAGAATGAGTTGGAGAATGCTGGTCGATAGCCTACGCTCCATTGAGAGTAACAGGCGTAAATAAGTAAGTAAATAATGGCTTTAAACACAAAATTGTATACAAAATGTGTGAGAAATGGAATACTTCAATTTGGTCATTCATCACTATTGTGAATTGCAAGTTTTGCCATTTTAAGTAACGTTTGTTAGACGTAAAGTTTCGCAAGATATTCAAATCATAATTTATTTTTAGCTTAGTAAGCATAATTGTATGTCCTGAAGTTTAATCTGTGCTAAGAAATACTACTAATAACACCATTTCTGAGTAGCTGCTAAGTAACATGTTTAGGAAGCATATTACTTTTTCAAACATCCTACTAACACTCTCATAAACAATAATTATATTATTAAGTTGATTAAGGCTTAATTAATTAATATATACTGAAACTATTCTAAAATTATCAGAAGGGGATTTTTATGGAGATTTTAGTAATTTTATGTAGTTAAAATCATGAGTCAACTGAAGCTAGACTACCATGGAAAACCTGAAAGAACTGGACGGCCGTTTCGTCCCATTGTGGGACTCCTCAGCAGTGCGCATCCACGATCCCGACTCGCGAGATTCGAACCCAGGACCTATCAGTCTCGCGCGCGAGCGCCTAACCACTAGACCACTGAGCCGGCATCCCAAAATTATTCATTCAGATTTATTACTCTCGGTTACTGATATTTTGGACAAAATATCAATTTTCTATACACAATTAATTAAAGAAATTAATATGTTGATGATAACAATTGTATGTTGAAATGAGTCTTCATTGAATTTCAGTCTAATAAGTTGACACTTGACCAATTTGTTAGAACTATGATCATGAGCAAATCTTTCTATTCGATATTCCAAATACAACAGATAAAATCATCATAGGATGCCGGCTTAGTGATCTAGAGGCTAAGTGTTCACATGACATTGAAGATTATGGGTCCGACTCACTCACTCACGATTGTAGGCGAGCAATACTGAGGAATCCCATACTAGGATAAAATGACCATTGAGTGCTCATAATTTTTTAATTATGGTCTAACATTGATCGGTTTATGATCCCAACGAAATTCAACAATCTACTTACCCCCTTACTGAATATAAATTTACTGTTTTATTTTACGGCATATTATATAAATTAGCTGTCAAGGCTTTATATTATTTGAGTTGTTCACTTGTTTTAAAATGAAAAATGGTTTTTATAATAAATTGACGACGGATAAAGAATCATTAATAATCAACAACTAACATTGATAGCCGTTTTACTTTAGTTTGAGATATTTCAACACAACTCTGCAATGGATTAATCCTGTGACATCTAAAATCACAGTGTGTTACCATTTATGTATTGAGTTGCCATTTAGGGTCATAAAGTTTGAATAGAGTTGAAAATATTGATCAATTCTACTCGAAGTTTGTGCTGATGATGTCGTGTTCAGAAGAACGATGAAAGCTCCACGACCACACCATCCAGCTCAGAGAACAAAACTCCATCAAAATCACTGGATGTAAAATACATATTTTACATTTGTTTTGATCACCCATAGTGTCAGTGTTTGATCGTATGCTAAATCTTAAATGTACACAGTTGAGGAGACTCTGAATAAAACGAAACATTTGTGTATTGTTTACTGGCGATTAGTGGTTATCTAATTGACTTTCGTCCCCTGATTAGCTGAAGAATCCAGGAAATATATTTTCACTTTATCTAGGATTCACTGAATATGCGTTGCTGTTTTTACACAATATATTCTTTATATTGAATAACTTACTTATACTAATACTACTCATTTGATTCCCATCTTAATGAACTTTCCCTGTATTGATAAAAAAGAAACTTTTGAGATACCTATTTATACAAAGATTTATGTTCGTTTTACTTTGCTTACGAAAGATTTCGTCAACTTAGCAAACATCCGGTACATCTTCACGGAACACCTTTTAAACTGTAACAAAAGCAATCCTTTCGTCTACCTATTTAACTATTTGACTATCTATGACAAAGATGTTGTCAAGTATAACTATAAATGGTAGATCAGTGACTGTTTCAAGTACAATCGATTACTCTTCTGAATTTATCTATCTATTCACTTCTTAAATATGATTCGAATATTTAAATGGTGAATTCACTTAGTATTATTTGTTTGAATCTTCCCGTTGATTTTTTGGACTGCAATTGATCAGTCTCTTATTGGCATATGTACATACTGTGCGTATTGCCTCGATATAGCCTTAATTCAAGAGTACTATAAGCAAAGATGGATAGTGGCTAGCAATGGAATCCAGGATGCGCGTTTTGTTCTATTTGGGACTCGTCCACTGGATCATTTGCAGTCCTAACGCAATGGCGTTTGAAGTGAACAGTAATAGGTTGGAGTCCCAGAGTGAACATCAACTCTGAGATGCAGGTACATCCAACTGACGAGTTCCAAACAGGATGAAACGCACATCTTGAATTCCACTGCTAGCCACTATCCATCTTTGCCTATCATCTAAATGATAGGTTTCGTTATGGGATAAATCTTTCTATCAATCTAAATATTTGTTTACATTTCTCATTGTTTCTTTTAATAAATAGTTTTGTAACCTAAAATCATTAAAATACTGTTATATTTGAAATAAACTAGAATATATCAGTGATAACAACAACAACAACAAGAACAACAAACAAACAAAGAAAAGACATTTGATGAAAACAAATTTTCCCAATTGAAAGTATAATTAAACTGAATATTAAGTTTTGAATTCATATTTAGATGTAGATATTGTAAGATTCATTTTGAAGGTTTCGTGTGTGAAAATCCCTCAGTGCATACATTTGCAACTTGTTTTTAATGGTTTCTTTAGTTGTACATTTTTGTTCCCGACCATTGCTAGTACCTTGACGTGGTGGTCGGGCTTGCCTATCGTGATGAACCAATCGAGCTATACTGGCTGGAACAATCGTTCCTCAAGGTCCTATCATGCCAGACAAGTTGGTTTAAGAGTGGTAAGACTAAAAGCAGCAAACTCAACGTCCGAAGGCGAAGTCGTACTGTTGACTGTACAGAGGTGTGGCAGCAGTAAGGTGTTTCTTTCAGGAAACCAGCATAACAGCGATGCTGACTTCCCACAAGGAGGGGTGGGGTTAGAAAAGGTCGACTCTGAAAATGCACACCTCGCCTTATTCCACGGATTTCCGTCTCCGGTGGTAAGGTCCTTTGAAGGACGGAGCTAATATGTCAAAAAAACCCACAAAAAGGTCGTGCGTGACCGGCCTCAAGCAGTTGTCCCTTAGGGAACGGTCGTCCAGTGCTATCACGTTTTCCATGGTGGTCTAGATTCAATTGATTCATGATCTCAACTATTAAAATTACTATCATATCCACAAAAAATCCTTCTGATATTAATCAACATATGCTCACTAGTGACTGGCTCCAAGAGGTATTTCCTGGAGTTCTAGTGAGAAGCTGTGACCAGTGGAGTTCAACCAGGTCTGTTGTCAGATAGTAACTTACTGAAGACATTGGTGGATGTGTCGCTCGATTTCGTGGATCGGTTGAGGTAAACATTAAAACCATCGGATGCCAGCTCAGTGGTCTAGACGTTAAGTGTTCGCGCGTGAAACTGATTGATCCTATGTTCGAATCTCACGGGGCGGGATCGTGGATGCGCACTGTTGAGAAGTCTCAAAATAAGACGAAACGGCCGTCCAGGGCTTCCAGGTCTTACTTCAATAGATTCATGATCTCAACTAATAAAATTAATAAAATCGTTTTGATTTTCTTTAACATCAGTACTAAACCTTTGAGTACATGTTTAGTAAGTATATTTACCTAATTACATTACTATGTAAATCGAAAATATAAACGAAATTCAATCTCAATAAACTACTGAATTCATAGCAGATAATTTAACCGATAATGATAATGAGACTTTTTATCGGCTTCTTACTTACTTACGCCTGTTACCCCCTGGTGGATGAGAATAGGCAGCTCACCAGCATTCTCCTTCCAACTCTTTCCTAAGCAATCCTTTCCAGTTATTTCCAGTTAACATTCATCCTTTTCATATCTGCTTCTATTTCCCGGCGTAATGTGTTTTTTGGTTCCTCTTTTCCGCTTACCTTCCGAATTCCAAGTTAGGTATTGCCTTGTAATGCACATTGGTGATTTCCTTAATGCCTGTCCGATCCACTTCCAACGTCTTTTCCTAATTTCCCCTTCAGATGGAAGCTGGTTTGTCCTCTACCATAAAACGCTGTTGCTGATATTATCCGGCCAGTGAATGTTGAGTATTTTGCGTAGACAACTGTTTACAAATACTTGTACCTTCTTGACGATAGATATAGTAGTTCTCCACGTTTCACCTTCGTACAGTAGGACTGTCTTGACGTTCGTATTGAAGATTCTGACTTTGAGACTAGTTGACAGTTGTTTTAAGTTCCATATGTTCTTCAATTGTAGAAATGCTGCCCTTGCTTTGTCAATCCTCACCTTTAATTCTGCATCAGATTCTCCTTGTTCATCAATGATGTTTTCCAGGTGCGTGAATGTTTCTACATCTTCCAGAGTTTCTCCATCATGTGTGGTTGATTTGGTGTTCTCCGTGTTGTATTTGAAGATCTCGATTTTTCTTTTGTGTATGTTGAGGCTTATTAATGCAGATGCTGCTGCTACATTTGTTGTCTTCGTCTGTATTTGTTCGTGTGTATGAGATAGGAGGGCTAGGTCATCTGCGAAGTCCAAATCATCTAAATGATTCTGAGATGTCCATTATATTCCGTGTTTCCCCTAAGATACCGAAGTCTTCATAATCCAATCAATCACCAGAAGAAAGGAGAAGGGGGAGAGTAGACAGCCTTGTCTGACTCCAGTCCTTATTGGAAATGCATCTGTCAGCTGTCCTCCATGCATGACTTTGCACTGTAGTCCATCGTATGAGTTCTGGATAATGTTGACAATCTTTTCAGGAACTCCATAGTGTTGAAGAAGTTTCCATAATGTTCTCCTATTCACACTATCAAACTCCTTCTCATAGTCAATAAAGTTGATGTATAGTGACGAATTCCACTCAATTTATTGTTCCACGATGATCCGTAGTGTCACAATTTGGTCTATGCACGGCTTATTATCTGTACTGCAATATTAACAAAACACTCACCAAGGTATAATTCTTCTGTTTTATAAAAAATGACAGTACTTAAGATTGAAAAAATTTTCAAAAACAAGTTACAACGAAGTAGAATAGTTGAAGCTCAGGCGATATTGTTACATTATCTAACCTAATTCTATCCATATAACAATTTGTAAATAGAAGGGAAAAACATAATTTTCATTCTGATTGGCTAACTTTTAGGGATTGAACTATGTTTGAATGTTTTTCAAAAGGTCAGTATAATGATTACTTAGTTACTTGTTTACTATACTAATATACCTTTTTACACAAATGTCTAAAAAGGGCCTAATAGATACTTACTTATACAAATAAGAGAATCCATCAAAGTCCTTGCTAGAATATTGGAACCTTTTTAAAAAACCAGGCCAAATACATTGTCTATGGAAGATACATATGAAACAAAGGAGGAGGGTGTTTTTTAGCACTATATAATGTTATCTGTCAGTACAACTGATTTATATGGATACAAATATAGTTTTTTTGTAAATATATGTATTACATATTCGACAGTAAAAAGGTCATTTATTCATTAATGTATTGGGTTGTTTGAATCTTCCTATTGATTTTTAGAACAATAATTGATCAACCTGTTACTGGTATATGTGCACCCAGGGAGGATTTACTTGATAATGCCTTAAATCACAAACATTATAAGTAAAGATGGATAATAGTTAGTAGTGGAATTCAGGATAAGGGTTTTGTTCTATTTGAGACTAGTCAATTGGATGAATTTGTATCCCAGAGTTGATGTTCACTCTGGAACTAGAATCCGGTACTGTTCTAAACTACCCTTTCTTATCTTTAGGGTAATTCAACTTCCCAATAATTAATATTATTATGAATATTGACACTTAAATGCAGAGTATACTACTATTATTATTATTGGCTTTAATCAATATTATATTTCTCGTACAATATAAAATTCTCAGCACAATGTATTTCAAAAAGTTTCTGTTTCTCACTTCTTGGTAGATCCTGACGATAAATATTGAATGTTATCAGAAGGAGGTTTCGTGGAGATTTCGGTAATTTTATATAGTTGAAATCATGAATCAATTGAAACTAGACCACTATGGAAAACCTGGAAGCACTGGACGACCGTTTCGTCTTATTGTGGGACTCCTAAAGCAGTACGCATCCACGATCCCGCCTAGCGAGATTCGAACCCAGAACCTATCAGTCTCGCGCCAGAGCACTTAAGTTTTGTCCAGTGCTTCCAGGTTTTCAATGGTGGTCTAGCTTCAATTCACTCATGATCTGAACTAAATAAAATATTGAATGACCTCAGGTTAGAAGTTAACCGGTCAGTCAATCGACATCTAAATAATGTACATTCTTCTCACTGCATATTGCTAACAACCACGATATCTCTGATTGGGTTTGTTGTAACATGTACAACGAAAGGTTGTACACTTCTCAGAAGAGTACCTGAATAGATTATGCGATTAATAGCCATAATGGTGTGTTAAAACAAACAAAATTAGATAACTTGTTGAAATATCTAGATGGGAGGAACAGTTAGCCCAGGTGTTCAAGCAAGCCGCCAGTGATAATGACCAATTTGTCTTAGCAACAAACGCCATTCATAACCCTTACTGGAAATATACAATTGTCACACACCCTATATATGCGTCAATCTACACAAATATCTACGATTATCCGCATCAGTCAGTCAGTCGGTCACAAGGTAGAACTTCGTACGTACGTACATCAGTTCGAGTTGCCATACCACATTAACACAGAAATTCAGTTGTCAATTCCAATCCCATAGTGGTAGAAGTAGTAAGAGTATAAGCAGTAATCGGAAAGATTAGGGTTCGGAGATGTTATTGAAGGAGTATAATCCAGTGAAATAAATTTGGGAAGAGACAAAGGATAGGGACATGAAGAAGTCAGAAGGTTAGAATTTGGTAGAACACAAAGAGTGGATGCACCTTCGCCATTGCAAACGGTTTTCAGCCATGTCATTATTCGCATAGCTAATTGAGATTTCTTTTTCACCAACTTCAATCATAATCTTTATCTTTATATACTGTTTTTCATTATTTTCCTCTCAGACCTTTTCTATCAACAACATGAAACATAAACGTAGACAAATTAGTACAGAAGAATCAAACCAATGTCAATCTGATATCACAAATGGTTTATTATCACCTATGAATGAGATCATTGAGATCCCATCTGAAACTCCAATAGCAACAACAACAACAACCACGACACCGACTAAACCAATCAGCACAATACATAGTTATACTAAAAGATATAAGCTATTTTTCAGTAAAATATTAGATTGTAAATTATTTCACATGATTATTGTTGTATTATGCGCATTAGATGGAATACTTGTGATATGTATGCTTCTATTGGAAATTGAATCATTAAAATTAAAGGTAAGTTATAATGTAACTAATTTTTAATATATTCATAGTTGAAATCATGAGTCAATTGATGCTAGACCACCATAGAAAACCTGAAAGCACTGGACCTCCGTTTCGTCCTATTACGGGACTCACCAGGAGTGAGCATCCACGATCTCACACCCGCGAGATTCGAACCCAGGACCTACCAGCCTCGCGCCGGAGCACTTAACCGATAGACCACTCAGCCGGCATCCAACGGTGTTAATGTCTTACTTCAACTGATCCACAAAGTTGAGCAACCATTCACCAATTGTCTTCAGTGAGTTGATATCTCTACAACAGAGTTGGTTGAACTCCACTGGAGGATATACGTAGATTGCTTAACGTTACTGAGATCATGAACTGACTGAGTGAGAAGTTATGACGAGTAGAGTTCAGCCATGTTGGAATGTGAAACAGTTACATATACAAGTCAATTGGAATATAGTTTAGCAGTATTGTGAATTGATTAAAGTTAGACATATACACCATAGAATTTCTGCTCAGTAGTCTGAAGACTATTCACTTACCATTAGATTGAAGGTTCTGGGTTCAATTCAATGTGATGAGGTCCTGAGTAGGTAATTCTGAGGATTATTACAGTGGAATGAAAGGCTTGCCCAGCGCTTCCTAGCTTTCGTTGACTATCAAGGCTCACGATTTTAATAATTTTAATACGTTGATTTGTATTATTTTCCTAAAATTACAGAAATTAAATTCAATAGCTTTTTGATTATTAAGAAAGAGAGTTGGTGCTATGTTTGAAGAGATTAAGAGATCGCTTAAATCTGTGAACGGAACGAAGGATCAGAGACACAAAGATAAACTAGACTATTTCGATGCATCCCAACCCTACTAACTAGAGAGAGAAGACCAGGTTCAGATGAGGGGAACGTATATTCCACAAGCAGCCAGAAGCATGAGCAAAACAAGCACACTTGTCAAGCATGAAAAGGTCCTTAGAAAACATCATAAAATAGCATATTAAAAAAGGCGAAGAATCAATGACATTTAGAGTCTTTCCACGTGGAAAGTACGATCGGAAAGTAAAAATGGGCGCTTTTGGAGCAAAAACGTGTAATTCAAATATGTGAAATAAAACTACAAAAACAATACATTTACCAAGTGATTTCTGGAGACCCGGCAGCTCCAACAGTAATTGAGTGGATAATAATTTTCCTCTATTGAAACATAAAATAGTAACATTAATATCATCATCGTAATCAACAAAATTTATTTTTATGTTGTGTGGTTATTCTAGTCTAATACCGATATACAGGCTTCCTATCTTTGTGTGTGTAAGCCTACTACTTGAGTAAAAAAGATCCAAAAGTAAGTAGGAAACTTCCATGGACCTACAGAACTGATAATTTATACTCAACTTATTCATAAACACAAGTATGGATCTTAGAATAAGAGGCTATATATTCGACCAACAGAGTATGTCTTTTTTATTTGGAAAATAAAGTCAAATCTTGATCACAATAGAGTATGTACATGAGCAGCCATCAGTTATCATTCGTCTTTTATGTGATTTGCCTATAGTATCATTTATCATATAAATATTTAAGATATTTATTAAGTAAAATACTACTGCAATATTGTAGTGAACAAGAAGGTGAGTGGGGATAATCAAACGCATTTAAGCACCAAATACAGACCATCTCACTAAAGTTTGATAACCATACAATCAACAGTTAATTTGCAAACTAACAATCAATTTTCTCAATCTTGACTGTTCCTTCTGCAAATATCGGTCCATAGTCTCTGATCTCATTGTTCATGCATTTTCATACCGATTGCGCTTCATTCCTATTCTTTTCTTATCGATCTTCTGCCAAAATACACTCTATATCTAACCCTCACCATATACTATTTATATGGATATAAGTAAACCACACCATAGTATTACTGATATAAATGTAACGTTTAAATGTCAAACAATGGGATCATTCATAATCAGTTTAAAACTCAGAACAGATATAAATCGGTCTAAGTTGCTATGTCACACTAGTTAAGTGAGGTGAAATTAACAAAATCAATTACAACGAATTCCCAACTATAATCAAATCGATGGTATTAACAAGTAGTGAACATAGAGATGATTGGAACAGGAGAAAACGACTTGTTGAAGAAGACGGGAGAAAATTGACAGACAGAAGAAAACTAATGATGTGTGTATCTGCACTATATCTACGAATTTCGAAACATGTTGCCCGAAATTCTATCAACCTTGGTTATAATCAGTCAGTCAGTCAGTCGGTCACAAGGTAGAACTTCGTACGTACGTACATCAGTTCGAGTTGCCATACCACATTAGCACACAGATCCAGTTGTCAACTCAAATCCCATAGTGGTAGAAGTAGTAAGAGTATAAGCAGTAATCGGAAAGATTAATGTTTGAAGATGTTATTGAAGGAGTATAATCCAGTGAAATAAATTTGGAAAGAGAAAGAGGATAGGAACATGAAGAAGTCAGAAAATTAGAATTTGGTAGAACACAAAGAGTGGATGCACTTGCTCCATTGCAAACGATTTTGAGCCATGTCATTCAAGGTCTCTAACCATCGATTGCTATCATCTCACGAATCCCAACCTGGTGATCTACACCTACCAACATGGCTCAGTCCAACTGTCAGTGACTTCATGGATTTGTGCCACGTTTTGGTCTGGCCATCCCTAGCTTTCTTTCAACCTACTCGTACACCATGAAACATTGCACGTCGGGGTAGTCGTTGGTTGGGCATACGTAACACGTGTCGCAGCCATCTCAATTGATGAAGTTTCACTACTTCATCAATCGATTCGCCTTGGTTATAATTATCATATATACATCAATCAAATTGTCTGTGTGTATCTTGAAAGCTTAAATCATCAGTTAATTTCATCATGGACCGATTCTGTATCCCGGTTCAATCATCTTTAGCTTTCTTACAACCTCCTTCTAGGTTAACTGGGACTTTTCATTTAGATAGTAATCAAAATCCAAACATACTTTTAAACTAATATTTCCTTTATATTTTCATAAATTAAACCTATCTTATTCACTTATTACTAACTTTAAAGGGTTCCTTTGATACTCATCTAATTAATATATGATTTTGTCGTAGTTGGATATTAGTTGGAGTTTCACTAGAAACTAGAGATCTTAGAGTGTGACACGCTGGTAATGTATGCCAATATAAAATGTAATCGTACACTCCTTATTGACTGATTTCATAAAAAGTTGTCACTGACGGAATCCGGGTATGGAAGCGGTAAATTGGTTATCACCAATAGAGCTGAATTAATGATTTCACTATATAATCAATTAAACTTAACGAAGTTGTCTAAGCAGTAACTGCCAACTAAGGGATTTGGAATTTGTGCCTTTCATCTTTATTGAGCTGATAGGTGTCCATTACTAAAGGGTTAAATATATGAATAACAGAATTCTTCAATAACCCTTGGCATTCAAAGATATTCCAAGAAACATATAAACCACTTATAAGATAAGTTTATATTCTGGAAAATTCCTAATTTAAAAGTTTATCAAAATAGAGAAAAGAATCAGTCCATCAATCATACTGGATCATCTTAGAATTCATTTAAATAAAGTTGACGTATTGAATTCAAAGCAAGTTTAACTAAAATAAAAGTGATAGAAAATACTGCTATTGGATTTAATATTTTACATCTCCTAATGTAGTAAACAAGAACACGAGTGGGGACTATCTCACTAAAATCTGACAACCATACAGTAAACAGTTAATTTGCAAACTATCAATCAATTGTCTTAATCTTGATTGTTCCTTCTGCAAATATCAGCCCATAGTCTCCGATAATTATTGTTCATGCATTTTCATACCAATTGCGTTCCATTCCCGTTCTCTCCTTATCGATCTTCTACTGAAATACATTCAATGCCCGACCATCGTTATATATTACTAGTGTGGATATAAGTAGCCCACACCACATTATGTATAGAAAGACTATCACTATACTTAATATATTTTTTAGTATGAAAAATACGTTACATAGTGAATACGGAGAAAGAATATGGTAGACACAGGCTACTTGTTATACAGAAATCTTTATAAGTAAAGAAATGGAAAACTTTCTCTTATATTTAGTATACTAGTTAGAAAATTTAGAATATAGTGGAGAAGATTTGTAGCTCAGGTGGGTGATTTTGATGTAGGTTTGTTCGTTGAGCTGGATGTGCACAGAACAAGCTGTGAATCACGTGTAGAGAAATTCAAACACTTCACTTCTACCCGACGTTTGTGATGATAATGTCGTTCAAAAGGACGATGAAAGCCCCACAACCAAACCATCCAGCTCAGAGAACAAACCTACATCAAAATTTAGAATATAATTACTTACTTATCTAGAAATACATTTTGAGTAGTATAAACCTGCTCAACGGCTTTGCAATTTGAAACCTTAAAGTGGAAGTTTCTGTTGAAAATACTTAACATCTTTTTTTTCTAGACTCATTAGTAACATTATTATTTAAAAACAATTTTACGTCTTTTGTGAGAAGTTTCATCGTTCCGCATGGTTATACAATGATTATTATCAGAAGAGGGTTTTGTGGGGTTTTTTAATGATTTAATGGTTGAATTCATGGGTCATTTAAAGTTAGACCACAATGGAAAACCTGGATGGCCATTTCGTCCTGGTGTAAGACTGCTCAGCATCGCGTACCCAGGATTCCGTATGCAGGATTCGAACACAAGACCTTCGATCTCGCGCGTGAACGCTTAACTTCTAAACCAGTGAGCTGGCATCTAGTGGTGTTAACGTCTGACTACATACAATACTCGACCATCATTATATACTACCTATGTGGATATAAGTGACCCACACCACACACTATGATTATTACTTCTACTATTTAAAATAAGTACATTAAGCTTGATTAATTTTTCATAAATTATCAAATAAATATAACAATCTCATTTAGACTAAAGAAATTAAGATTTTTATTATTAGAAGGGTATTTGTGGAGATTTCAGAATTTTCTTAGTTGAAAGGATGAGTCAATTGAAGCTAGACCACCGAGGAAAACCTGGAAGCACTTGACGGCCGTTTCATCCTATTGCGGGACTCGTCACCAGTGAGCACCCACGACCTCGCTTCGCGAGATTTGAACCCAGGACCTACCAGTCTCTCGACAGTGCACTTAACCGATAGACCAGTGAGCGAGCATCCGATGGTGTGACTCATGTTTTCAACTATGAAAATACTGAAATCTCCACAAAACCCCTTCTGATAATAATAATCATATGCTCACTGAAGACTGACTTCAAGAAGTACTTCATGGAGTCCTAGTGAGAAGCATTGACCAGTGGAGTACAATCACGTTTTTTGTGAGATATCAGTTCATTGAAGACAATTGGTGGATGTGTCGCTCAACTTCGTAGATTGGTTGAAGTTAGATATTAACGCCGTTGGATGCCGACTCAGTTGTTTAGAGGTTAAGTGCTCTAGCGCGAGACTGATAGTTCCTGGGCTCGAATCTCGCGAGTGAGGGATCGTGGGTGCACACTGCTGGGCAGTCTCACAATATGAAGGAACGGCCGTCTAGTGCTTCAAAGTCTTCCTTGGTGGTCTAGCTTCAATTGACCCATACTTTCAACTATAAAAAATTGAAAATTTATCAACAACCAAATGTTTCATTTGATTTCCTCATTTTTTCTCTTTTTTTGTTCTTTTAATTACCTTATTTCTTTACATTGAATTATTCAAATGAACTCAAAGCAATAATAGAAGAAGGACAACATTCCCTTAAAAAAAGAAGACACCCCTCATTTATTTAATTTGTATTATTCAGGTGATTAACAATAATAATAATAATGATAATAATAATAATAATGGTAATAATGAACTATTATTAATCATAACTAGTTTCTAGTTACTAACGAGTTTATCATTATTCATCTTTATACTACAATACAAAAAAAATGTTTTCTATTTCAGTACCCTTTTTTTAATTATTTATCGACAAAACAAAAAACAAACAAAAATTAAGGTGATGATGAGATAATAAAAAAGTGAAGAAAAAAGTAGAGAAAAAAATAAGAAGAATATTTTTCTCTAATTTATTATTATTTTCTCGGTCAAATTTCTTTTCCCCGTTGCTACATAATTTTTCTATTTTTTCGATTTTTTGTCTTTTCTTGATTTTTTTCTTTTTTCATTTTTTCATTTTTGACTTTTTATTTTTCGATTTTTTCTTTTTGATTTTCTTCTTTTTTATTTTTCATTTTTTCTTTTTTATTCTTTTCTTTTTTTCCTATTTCTATATAATCCGTTTTTTTTAAAGTTTTAATGAATTTGAACAAAATAGGGGGAAAAGAAAGAAAAATAAACCCCAATTTGAATACTGAAAATTTAGGTCAATATGAGATCATTTTGATGCACGAATTTATATCTACAAAGTTGTTTTTTTGTTGTTTTTTGAGGGGGGGGTGCTATAGGAAACTTTAGGTTATTTAATCAATGTTATATATATAAAGAGAGAGAGAAGTTAAACATTAAAATTAAAAAAATAAATAATGAATCTTCATTGTTATTGTAGTTTATTAGTATGAAAAAAGGAAGTTTTACAAAAATGGATAAACCATCAGAGAGAATGAAACAAAATTCAGTATGATATTGAATGTATAGATGGTTTTTAATAGTTTAGAAGGTGAACTATTAAATAGATTTGATATTCGCTCTAATCCTCTGAGAAACTTTCATACAATTTCATTAGGATTCTTTTATACAATTGACTGAACACCGATTACCACGACGCGCTATGCTGACTAGTGTAGGGTATGGTTGAAAGAAAGTTAGGGGCGACCAAACCAAAACGTGGCATCAGTGCTTGAAGTCACTAACTTTTAGTCTGAACCGTGTTAGTAGATGCAGACTACTTGTTTGCGGCCTGCACGACTATCGTAACCAATGGTTGGAGACTCTGTGTGACATGGCTCAGAATCGATCACAATGGCGTAAGTGTATACACTCTTTATCTTCCCTTAAACCTTCAGATTAAAATTGCCTCATATCTGTCTTCCTTCCTATACTATATCCTTATATACAGCCTACCTTTTATATATTACCACCACTAAATTAACTACTTCTATGAATCCGGTGTTCATCTTGTTGTGCTAACGAGGTATGGCAACTTGGACCGATGCATATATATGTCTGGTCCTACATTGTAGCTGACTGACTGGCTGATAACGATGAAGTCTTTTGTCTAGACCAATGTCTTTCATTTCGTTGATTGAACGGAGATTGATTATAAATACAGTGATCTTCAGTGCTTTTAAAGGTATGTAAGCGGTTATCACTTCCGGGTTGCCACACCGTCGGAGGGTTCTTCTAGTGGCAGTTGAAAAAGAAATCGGGTTAGAGGTGATCTTAGTAACCTGAGAGCGTGACCGCAGTACCCAAGAGACAACTGCTTGAAGTCGGTCACACATGACGTTTTTGTGAGTAGTTTCCGTGTTACCTCTGTAATTGTTTGGACCTTACCGCCCGAGACCCAAATCTATTGGATAAGACGAGGTGTGTATTTTGGTGGTGACCTTTTCTAACCCCACCCCTTCTTATGGGAAGGCATCGCTACTATGCTCGTTTACTGAAAGAAACACCTTGCTGTCGTCACACTTCTGTACAGTCAGCAGTAGGACTTCTCCCTTAGAGCTTCAGTTTGCTACTATTAGTCTTACTATCGTTCAATTGAACTGTCTGGCACGATAGAACCTCAAGGAACGATTGTAACAAACATTCAAAACTAAATAACCCAGTATATTTCCATCATCTTCATTTAAGTTGTGTTTTTTTAAAACTATATCATACATAAACAATAATGTAACCCAATACTAATTTACCTCTCCCCTTTTTCTTTTTTTTGTTTCCTTTCTATATCATATTCAAGCCATGCCCATTACGTAATCGTTTAAATTTAATCTCATTTATATTTGAATGTATGAGTTATATGATTATATCATTATTTCTAATAGAGATACCAATTAAATTATGGACATATGGTATAAAATTTTATCGTTATCAATGGATTGAATTATTAGATGTATTTGTATGTATTATTAGTTTTACAGTAGATACATATAATATACATCGACATGTTATAGAATTTAAAACTTCTCATGATGATTTTAAGTTAGCGG
The DNA here is from genome assembly GCF_000237925.1 of Schistosoma mansoni. Classification (NCBI taxonomy): domain Eukaryota; kingdom Metazoa; phylum Platyhelminthes; class Trematoda; order Strigeidida; family Schistosomatidae; genus Schistosoma; species Schistosoma mansoni. The sequence continues at coordinate 116,746 of NW_017386117.1, read as the reverse complement.
AAGAATATTCCATGGATGATGTTGAACAATCAATTCATACAACAATTGCTGATGCTGCTGGTTTATTAGTATTATTTCGTCTTTGGCGTGTTATACGTATTGTTAATTGTAAGTTTGAATAGTTTAGTTGTTTTATTATATTAAAGTTGGTAAAACTGTTTAAGCTACACTACCATGGGAAACGTGGAAGCACTGGACGGTTGTTTCATCCTATTGTGGGACTCCTCAGTAGTGCGTATCCATAATCCCAACTCGAACGATTTGAACCTAGGACTTATCAGTCTCGCGCGCGAGTGCTTGACCACTAGACCACTGAACGAGCCGGCATTCAAAGGTGTTAATGTCTAACTTTAACCAATTTAATGGAGTTCAACCAGGTCTGTTGTGAGATATCAATTCACTGAAGACATTGGTGAACGGTTGCTCAATTTCGTGGATTGGTTGAAATTAGACATTAACACTGTTGAATGCCAGCCTAGTGGTCTAGTGGTTAAGTGCTCGCATGCGAGATAGACAGGTCCTGAGTTCGGATCTTGTGACGCGGGATCGTGGATGCGCACTGCTGAGGAGTCCCACAATATATATATATAGTTGAAATCACGAGTCAATTGAAGCCACATCATCATGGAAAACCTGGAAGCACTGGACAGCCGTTTCGTCTCATTGTGGGACTCCTCAACCATACCTATGGTTGACTATCTGTACTTATACACTTCCATAAAATGTTGACAGTTTAACCTGAATCTAACTACAGTCTTGAATTTATTGGGTAAGTTTGAGTTAAGTAATCACCAATATCATATCAGTCTAATCCTTGGAACTAAAAATATCAACTATGGAAAACTCTGAATCAATCAGTCTAAACTTATCGTTTCATTAAATGAGATCAGAAATTTTCAAAAATAAACAGGAAAAATCAGTGTCATCGTAAATTTAATTTATCTTAATAGAACATTGTACGTGATAATGGAAAAAATAAATTAGATGATGAATATTTACAGCGAAGCATATCTCGAGAGGCGGGATCGTGAATGCGCACTGCTGAGAAGTACCACGATAGGACGAAACGGCCGTCCAGTGCTTCCAGGTTTTCAATGATGGTCTAGCTTCAATTGACTCATGATCTCAACTATTAAAATTACTATTATATCCACAAAACCCCCTTCTGATAACTTTCGTTATTAGTTGTTAAACCAATAAATTTAGATTATTAACATGACAGTTCAATTTAATGATCATCATCAGTGATTTCATAGTTTAACTGAAATTCTAAAAGGAAAGAGAAAACGAGAAAACAATGGACATCTAATCTTTCCTATAAGATAACTTTAATTTCATAACTGTACTATGTATTCTAAATATTATTATTTTTAAAAGTACCATAATCTTATCTATAACACAATATTGTTGTTCAGAAATAAAAGAAATCTACTGCATCGATCTTGAGTTCATTGTAAGTGGCCATGGTAGAAGATATTCAAATCAGGAAAACTAACTTATCAGTGATCCTTAATCTTTAAGATGTAATGTGATCTTGTATTTAGAAGACTCTACAAATCCTTGATTCTATCATAAACTAGTTAATAAATAATTCATTCTATTTATAGTGATTACGAATGACTAATTAAATAACGTAATATCTTACAGAAGGTCAAACCTGAGTCCTATAGCTCAATAACAACATATTAGGCTATGACAATTGATGATCCGTATAACAACAGTTCTCTAAACATTCTAAATACACCTTAGGGACGAGTACCAACTAGTGAATGTGTTTATAATTTATTTATTTAAGCTCATAAATGTTGGTACAAAGAGGCACCAAATATATATGCGCCACACAAATCAAATGAGATTTGTGTGAGGATTTTTATAGTGTCCGGGTGCCCAAACCGAAACAGGTGGTTTACTTAGTGGGCCACACCCAGAGTATTTGATCTAAAGATCTGATCCACAAGGCAATGGAGCATCTTAAGGAGATGCAGTCCCATGGTAACAGGTGACCGACGATCGATTCATACGCCATTTGTTGCCTCAGGATACTGGAGCCCATATGCACCATTGGTTTGAAATCAGGGTTTTCCAACTCCCCTATGTGAACTCACCGTGTCCACCAACCTGGTTAAAGCACCGGACATACGCTTTCCGTCCTCTCAATTTCGTAAACAACACGCCCATCATGAGAAGGCAGTGATTAAGACTTTCCTGACAGAGGCTATATACACGTGGCCATGTGAGAGCGTTTGGAGAGGGAGAGTGGACTCTCCCCACTCTCGGTCGTATCAGGGCATTTCGGTGCAATTTAATTAAACTTTTTAGTAAGAAACAAATTATCGATGATAAAATATATTCTAAAATCAAAACCGACTTCATATAACAAAATTTATTGGTATTTTTGGAAAAATGGTTCTAGAACTATGAATCATATTCTAGTATGGCAACTCGAACAGTTGTACGTAAGTACGAAGTTCTACGTTGTGACTGACTGATGTAAAATTGTAAACCACAGACTTTCTAGATTTAATTTACAATTTTTTTTGTTTCAACATATCGTATTGTCTTTCAGCTATTATCGTTTCTGTTACTGCTACACATGAAAGAAATGTGAAATCATTAAAAGAAGCTCAAAATATTTCATTGAAACGTATTGGTGAATTGGAACAATTACTTCAAGATAATGATATACCAATACCTCCACTAACATCAAAGAGTCAATCTATATTAGCAAAAAAAATTTAAACCTTAATTGCATTTATATTAAAATATTTTATCAGAAATTTATCATCACGTCAAATTGTCATGATTTTTCCGAAAAATACTCTATACTCTATTCACACTACTTATTATTGTAATTAAGTAGTTTAAACTATTTATGTGATATTTTGCATTGAACTTTTATCTTTCATCATTTTATTATGTGTAGTCTTTCATAGCTCCATTTTTGACATCTTCATATACAATTTTACTAGAATTCCAGATTTTTCCTCCTGATCTCTTCAAAAATATATAAACATCAATCCATACTGGTAATAATGTGTTAGTTTAATAATAAGACCTGTTATATTATTATAAAGAATAATTTATTACATCATATAAATGTTTAATGATCATTATGGTAATTTGTTAGAATACGACTTTCCTTTTCAAATTCTATTTTACTTTTTTCATATTTCAACGGAGTTTTATTCTCTATTTAGTTTATTAATTTTGCCCCCAAATGCCCTGGTACGGTCGAGAGTGAGGAGAGTCCGCTCTCCCTCTCTAAATGCTCTCACATAGCCACGCGTATATAGCTTCTACAAGGGAAGTCTTACTCACTGCTCTCTTGTAGCATTACTGTTGTTTACCAAATTGAGTGGACGAAAAGCCAACGTACAGCGCTTTAATCAGGTTGGTGGATACGGCGAGTCCACCTAGGGGAGTTGGAAAACCCTGGTTTCAAACCAATAGTGCACATGGACTGGCTCCAGTATCCTGAGGGAACAAATGGCGTATGAATCGATCGTCGGTCACTTGCTACCATGGGACTGCATCTCCTTACGATGCTCCACTACCTCGTGGATCAGATCTTGCGGTCAAAGGCTCCGTGTGTCCCCTTAAGAAAACCACCTGTTACAATTTGGGCACCTGGGCAGTATCACAGCCCTCACACAAATCTCATTTGATTTGTGTGGCGCATATATATCTGGTGCCCAGTGTTCCAACATTTATGTGTTTAAATAAATAGAAAAATTACTGTTTTTGGAATGGAATCAGGTGAGAATACGTTTTGTAAGTGATACTTTACGTGAATACATTGTTGTATTTCAAGAGTGATTGATACTTATAACTCGTAAGATATTCTAAAATTGTGCTGTCTGTGTAACTGAAAACATTTCTAAGGATAAAAATAACTAGTTTTGTCAACTATTGTATTCACATTAGTGAAATCTATTGAAAAGAAAGCTAAGATTCATGATAAAAGATATACAGTTCATGAAGATATTTTATTGTAGTTCATTCGTATGATCAATAAATGTTCAACACATGTACAAGGCATGCTCAGAGGTGCAAATCAGCAATCGGCAAGGTCAAACATATAGGCGGAAGGGCAAATCGAGGATTAGAAATCACGTGGGCATTTGATATCATAGATTTGTTAAAAGCCATTCGGGCCGCGTTAGAACTTAATCGATACCATTCGATTGGGGTCGAAGTTGGGTAACCTGAAAATGACCCCTACTCAGTTATCAATCGATTGAAGGCATTTCAAACCTGCGGGTCAGACGTGATCTATAAAAACCAGAGGTAACGCCCAAGCCTGTGTCCTAGTCCGAACCTCACATGGGGCGTCAGTTCCCCATGACGACAGGTATTCCGCGTTGACAAGTGTCAATTAGAGCGAGACATGGGTCAAGGAATTCTTTTCGAATGCCTTCAGCTACCTTATACAGTACTCCATCCAGGTGGTCATCTGATCAACTGTTTTTGTTATTGTGAAAGGTATAGTATTTTTAGTTGGAGATCGTGCAGTGCTCCTAATCAATGTTTGAAGTAACATAGGCAAAACTGTCTATAATCATTTGCAGTGGCGTAATTGCACATTTACTCTCCATAAATCCTAATTTAAACGTCTTTCTCAGATTCTCAATCTCATTTGTTCCATTTTTAACTCTACCCCACATGTCTACGTTTCCATCGTGATCTTATGCTCGGTTCTATAAAGGTGATTTAAAGTATGTGGCATATTTATGTCAAGTCTTACGTTGATACTGATGATTGACTGACTGTTTGTTTACAATTTACATAGAACTAGTATCATACTAATAAGAACTCAAATAATCACAATTTGAGCAGATCAAATGAAGTTAATGTGAAAGCTAAACTGTTGTATAGACGACACCTAAATAAAAGGCTGTGTCGCTTGTCAACATGACACTATATTGAGGCGTTTTGTTACTGAGGTGAAAATAAAACAAAGACTAAGATAAAAAAAAAGTCATAGCAACATTCTTTACCATACATAAAGTCTACTTTAAAGAAGATAATTGTAAATAATACAAGTAATCAGAAAGGGTTTTGTGGAGATTTCAGTATTTTCATAGTTGAAAGCATCAGTCAATTGAAGCTAGACCACCATGGAAAACCCGGATGCACTGGACGGCCGCTTCGTCCTATTGAGGGATTCCTCAGCAGTGAGCACCCACGACCTCGCTTCGCGAGATTTGAACTCAGGACCTACCAGTCTTGCGCCAGAGCACTTAACCGATAGACCACTGAGCCGGTATCCAACGGTGTTAATGTCTAACTTCAACCAATCCACGAAGTTTGAGCAACAAGTATGCTGTTAATCATAATCGTATAGACATCGATTTAAATTGACAATCCAGAGAACTAGACGTATCTCAATAAAATGGTCAAATGGATTAGTACCATAATAAAATCAGGTTTTCACTAAAAACAACTTGAATAGACAACAAATACAATTGTTAGTCTTAGTAGCTTATATCAGATAGAACAGTGTGAATGTTAGAAGACAACATGTGATCAGTAAATGGGAGGATTTTCTATGAAACGAAACCCTCCCCTCACTTGAATATATCATGAAGTCAACCCAAAATTACAATAGAATGAATGATTCATGCTGACTTCCGTCCAATCGACAGAATAAATTAACTAATGAAACTGTTTAAACTTATTATCAGTATGAATCATAACTTCGAGTAAGTTACGTCCATCTCATTTGGATACAATACGTGTTCATGATTTTGTGGTATATCCGCTTCTCTTCGTTTGGAGAGTCAGTGCTGTATCTGAAAGCATCATTCTCATTGAGGATTTCATTTCGAGCCCTAACTTTCACTTTATTTACTTTCTCATCCAGCTAGTCGGGATGCACCACAGTGTCGTGGTTATGGAATACACATATAGATAGCTTCAGGTGACTAAATCAAACCCCTTGTAAATATCATGCTCTCATATGCAGCATTGACTTATTAAATAAACAAAAAAGTGTTAGGAAATGCTAGATATTGACATTTATTGAACATTGAAAAACAACGGTTATCCGTATACGACAATGGCTTAAAATAAGCAAAGATGGTTGGTGGCTAACAGTGGAATCCAGGACGCGCGTTTCGTCCTATTTGGGGCTCGTCATCCGAATGTACCTGCATCTCAGAGTGAATGTTCACTCTGGGACTCGAACCCAGTACCGTTCGTCTCAAACGCCATCGCGTTGTCCACTCACCTACTGAGTCCTGATAGCCACTTGTTTGTGCAATAGGGTGAAGTTTAAGTTCATTTGATATTGTTTGTTTGAATCTTCGCATTGATGTTTAGCACTGCAACTGATCAGTCACTTATTGGCATATGTACATCTTGTGCGGATCACCTCGATAATGCCTTGATTCACAAGCATTATAAGCAATATCGAGGCACATATACCAATAAGAGATTGATCAATTGCAGTGCTAAACATCAATGGGAACATTCAAACAAACAAAATGAATGTAATGGCCTAAACAACTCACTTTCCACTAATCAACAATCTTAGATGGGTTGCAACCAAAAGAAACAGTAATGATAAACATATGGGTATATAAACTAACTATAACGTGGAAAAACTGCAAAACACTACCTGATTTCAATAAAAGCTTCTTTATCAGTATTGTTTAACTACTTGTCACTTAGACAGAGGTATACAATGTTGTGAATATGAAAGGAGTGTGACAAGGGAAACAATCTTTCAAGAGAAAAAAAACAAAAAAACAAACAAGCAAAAAGCACTTTTTTCGAAGAAAAAAAAAGAACACAAATGTATATATTGCAATCAATACTAATGGTGCTTAAATGAAATTGATTAAGTTGCTTATAATTCAAGGAATGTGTGAATGTGTGTGCACCATCCTGAATGAAGACAGAAAGAAAAATACGACATGAAATTGTGCGCGAAAACAAATAAGATAAAAATCAGTAGCGAAATTCATAAAAACACTAACTTAACTCCAAAAAAAAATCAATCAAAATATCCTAACAATAGTGCATAGGAACGAAAAGATGTGTTGTAGAGTATAGGATAGTTACGCCATCTAGTAATAGATAGTAATTAAGCTTCACTAATAGTGATTCGAACCATGTTAATTTGTTCTTGAACATTACTTGATTTCTCATTCCATTCATTTGCTTCATCTAAGAGATTAAAATTTTTAAAAAAAGGAATATAAATAAAGACAATTGGTTCCTCTCTTTCTTTCATTCTAACAATCATAGTGTATCATCATCTCAATCTGTAAGTAAACTAAATTTGTGAGAAACTTGACAATTATCTATTTTAATTATAGAAGGGGTTTTGTGGAGATTTAGTATTTATCATAGTTGAAAGCGTGAGTCAATTGAAGCTAGACCACCATGGTTCCAGGTTTTCCATGGTGGTTTTGCTTCAATTGACTCACGCTTTCCACTATCTTTTTTGTTAAACAATGATCTCTACCAATTAA
>NW_017386117.1:85035-109068 GCF_000237925.1 Schistosoma mansoni | reverse complement strand
TCCACGATCCAGTCTCGCGGGATTTGGACCTAAGACCTACCAGTGGAGGCGGGGTCGTGGATGCGCACTGCTGAGGAGTCCTACAATAGGACGAAACGGTCATCCAGTGATTCCAGGTTTTCCATGGTGGTCTAGCTTCAATCGACTCATGATCTTAACTATATAAAATTACTAAAATCTTCACAAAAACCCCCTTCCGATATCCTAATTTCTTAATTCTCGATTATTAAATAACTTTCTTTGATACATGGTGTAATGTGATCGTTCTCCTACTCTTCAATAGACAATTCTATTTATAAATTGGTGGTAATAATACATTTAAGATCAATTTATGGTCGCAACAATGATAATAAGGTAAATTAGACGTATGTATTATGTTTGAATTGAAATTTATTCACAAGTTTATTTAACTAACCTTCTAGAATTGTTAATTCACCGGCTAGATTTTCAGATTCTTCTTCTGCATGAAGAGCTCGTTGAGTAGCCTATAAATTTATTTAAAGCTTGAGGAATTATTAATGGATTTAAATATATTTAAGTTTTCATTTATTTAAACAAGTTAAAATTGGTATAATGAGGCATCAATATATATATATATATATACGCCACACAAATCATTGAATTTGTGTACGGTACCGTCGAGAGTAGGGAGTCTACTTTCCCTCCCAAAATGCCCTCACACGACCACAAGGATACAGCCACTCCCAGGGAAGTCTTACTCATTGCCTTCTTGCGGCGGGCGTGTTCGTTACAAAATTGAGAGGACGAAAAGCGTATGTCCGGCGCTTTAACCAGGTCGATGGATACGGATGATCTACCTAGAGGAGTTTGAAAACCTTGATTACAAACCAATGGTCACATGGGCTCCAGTATCCTAAGGGAACAACAATAATAGTAGGTAATCTGCTACCATGGAACTGCATTTCCTAACGTTGCTTTACTGCCCTGTGGATTAGACCTCTAGGTCAAAGGCTCGGGAGTGGCCCTCTAAGAAAACCAACTGCTTCGGTCTGGCCGCCCAGGCAATATTCCAGGCCTTACACAAATCGAATGATGAAATGTGGCGCATATTAATTTTGTGCCTCCTTGTACCGATGTTTATTTGTTTAAATAAATAAATAAAATGGACTTTAGTACTGCATGAGTGTTAAAACCAAAACAGGTGATCTTCTTAGGGGTCACTAATCGAACGTTTGACCCAGAGGTCTGATAAACAAGAAGTGGAGCAACGTCGCGAGAAGCGATCCCATGGTAGCCGGTGATCAAGAATGGGTTCATAGCCCATTTGTTTCCACAGAACCCTAGAGTCCATGTTCGGAATCACAACTTTCTAACTCCCTTAGGTACATCAGCCATACCCACTAACTCAGTTCAAGCACCGGACATACTTTCTTCGTCATCTCGATTCCGTAAACAACAACCCCACCCGGAAAAGGTAGTGAGCAGGACTTCGCTGGCTGAGTGCAAACAGTTGCATATTTAACTTACTATTTAAAGACGTACAAATAGCATTTAAACGTCTAGACCTAATTAAGAGGATATGCCGTTTATGTAAAGTGTGGTACATTCTTTTGTATGGACTTTTCGTTGTCCTGCTTCTGATAAGTAAAACGTCAAGTACTTTTTACATAAACAATATTAGTGTTTATCGAATGATGGTATTTCAAACGTTTATTACACTGTATTTTGGAGTCAAATGCCAACACGCTCTTTTATTAACCACCTGTTGAAATAAACGTACTAAATAAGGTAGAGATCACTTAATTTAATAGCTGAAAGATGTAACAACAACTTTAATCTATAGCACATATCGGGCCACTATCTTCTAGAGAGCGGTTTATAAGTGGCTAAAAAACAGTTATCTTTTAACCAATAGGCAACAGGTTCGAAATCAAACACTATCCATTTAGGTTAGAACAGCCAGATAAAAACACTAACCTTCACACAAAAAAATGTGGCTTAAAGTTAATCAAAGACATTTGTACTTAGTAAATGAATCATGTTATTGTTATTATTCTTGTTTTCAGTTTATAGGTCTCTTCAGTGAATAGTCCTCAACTATTAAAAATAAGCTATTTAATGCAACATATAATCTGGCCATCATGGAAATTTTATGGTGAAAACAAATGTCCAAGAGATAATCTACCGAAGATGAAGAACTATTTTTGTAATCCCCTAATTATACGATGAAAAGCAGTAAATACTAAAGAATATTCCAATAAACTATGACCAGAAAAACTTAACTATTATACAAAGTCACACAATGTCACAATTGCTGAGCAAAGAAAACCATTACTACTATCAATTGAAATGATGAGAGCTTTAAACGACTAGGTGAAAGAGAAGGGTCGACCATTCAAATTATAATTCTTCAGAAATACACAGATATTTCAAGTCTTAAAAGTACTTTTTTTCTATATTTACGAACAATTAGTTAATCCACCAATAAACAATAGGTTAGCTATATTTTGTTAAACAATGTTAAGTAATCCATTATGACAGCGTTAAACCACGTATCAAATGCATTTTGGTGTATTTGGTTTCGAACCAAGTCTTTTGTTCAAGGATTATAATGTTTTCCATTCGACTGTTCAAACCAAACCAGATGGGACTAGGTTCCAACATGAAGCGTACAGACTCAAAGTTGGTTGTTTAAACTACTAGGTCATCACCTTCATTAAACCACTGAAGTAACAATGATAATAATAGTGGGATCTAAAAGATAGCTTTTGATCATCCGAAAGATGTGTTATTTGGATGAATTTTACGCCCAGGAAGTAATAATGTTCCAAGCGACATTCATTTTGTCCACCTACGACGGCACAAACACTAATGTACTTACGTTACTATCATAAACTAATTGAAAGAATCAGGAGCTGATTTTTTTAACGTACACAGATGGTTTAGTGATTGAACCAGTTGTTTTTCCAATGGGTACTAGATTCGTGCCCCTTCGTATTTATCATGATTTAAACAGTAGGTTAATAACACTAACCCTTCCATAAAATGCATATTTGATAAATTGATCAATGATCACACGGAAAAGACGACTAAGGTTTGGCAGGAAAACAAAAAATGAAGGTCAAGGCTAAACACAGTAAATGAATGTTTGTTAATTTGTTGTCAAAATCACCAAATAACATGAAGTTACTACGTGGGCAATAAACACTAACCACATTTGGTTAATAATAAAGTTGTTTGGATAATTGGTTTATTTATTTTATTTGAACACATAAATATTGGTACAAGGAAGCACCAGATATAAATGCGCCTCACAAATCTCATTCGATTTGTGTGAGGGCTGTGATACTGCCCAGGTGCCCAGACTGAAGCAGGTGGTTTTCTTAGGGGGCCACACCCGGAGCCTTTGACCTAAAGGTCTAGTCCACAAGGCAGTGGGGCATTGTAAGGAGATGCAGTCCCATGGTACCCGGTGACCAACAGTTGGTTCCTTCAGGATACTGGAGCCCATGAGCAGACTCTCCCCACTCTCGGCCGTACCAGGGCATTTGGGGGCTAATTGGTTGAATTGTTCAAATTTGTAGTTAATAACTACTGATATAAATCCTATCCCAATTAGTTAAAACAGTATCATTCCACCTTACATTTGGCTGATCTTGTTTATATACAAACAAATCATCTTGTGATTATCAAAGAAAGCGTATTTCTGATATTCTTCGCCTGTGAGTGGTCAAAGAATATGATGTGCTTATTATAACACTACATTTGCAAGGTTAATGACCGAAATCAGGAATATCTGAAAACTCCGAATGCTTTGCAATAATATGAAGGCTGTAGGTATATATGTTGATAAAAAAATTTCTGTGCTAATCAGTGGTCGACAGTAAGATCGATAGATGAGGATAACAGTACCAGTTACATACAGAAGTGAACGGTTATCTAAACTGATGAAGAGGTTGGTGGTGAGATAATTACAAACACACACACATAAAAATCCAGTTATGAGTCGTAATCGAAACGAAGTAAAGAGAAGAATCAAGAAGAAATGACAAAAAGTGAGAGCTACTTCTGGGGGTATATTATCTCACTTAACTCGAAATCTATAAATTACGAACACTTAATTATGTACCTACTTTATCCTACGCATCATAAGATTTCCTTTAATCTACAAATTAGTGTTACATTACCTACCGTTACAAGATTATTGCCATTTGAACGAGATCTTTTTATGCTGTCTCTGCATTATTGTACTGTTTTCATTCATTGACGTTGTGGCCCAGTTATTCACTTATTTGTTTATGTACCAGTTAATGTAACCGGTCAGGTCACTGGTCAGTGATAAGATGATTCCATTTTTATCTGCACTCGAAGCTGTTTAGTCAAAAACGAAAATCATGGGTTATAAGTGTCAGGATTGAACGACCGAGAGTGGGGAGAGTCCGCTCTCCCTCTCCAAATGCTCTCATATGGCCACGCGTATATAGCTTTTTCCAACTGAAGCCTACTCACTGCCTTTTCGTGGCGGGCGTGTTCGTTACAAAATTGAGAGGATGAAAAGCGTATGTCCGGCGCTTTAACCGGGTTGGTGGACACGGAAAGTTCACCTAGGGGGATTGGAAAACCTTGATTACAAACCAATGGTGTACATGGGCTCCAGTATCCAGAAGGAACAAATGGCGTATGAATCAATCGTTGGTCACTTGCTACCATGAGACTGCATCTCCTTACGATGCTCCACTGCCTTGGATCTGACCGAGAGGTCAAAGCGCTCGGTCATGTGGCCCTTTATGGAAATACCTAGATACAGTTTCGACAAGGCGCCAGTATCACATCCTTCACACAAATCAAATGAGATTTGTGCAGAGCATATATATCTGGTGCCTCTTTGTACCAATATTTATGTGTTTAAATTAAAATAAAAATGAACTAGGTAACTTAGCTCATCGAGACCATGGGCAGGCAAAATCAAGGTTGTCATAAAAGTACAGACCGCTTTGGGGAGTTATCCAGCTAGCCTTAATTATCTACTACCAGCACCCTGAAAGATAGACTGATGTATGGGCTCTAAATATCAGCGAATTTTGTGTGCCTTAACTTATGAGGCGCAGAATAGAAGTAGTCATCGATGAATTTATTCTAGAAGCCCACAATAATCTTCCAAGTTTTTTACTGCGACGACTGATACATTAGTTATAATTCGGTGGTTAAACAGTTACATCTAAACGATCCCGAGTGCCGATTGTTGCAGTTTATGAACAAAAACAAAGGTAAATATGACATAGAAATTGGGAAATTCGAATGACTGAAGTAGTAAGTCACCTACTTACCAACTACCACAGCTATCAGAACTGAATCTGAGAAATCTGTGAAAATCAGACAAGCTTCAGATCTAGTCGAGGAAGTTTCATCAACAGCTTTATTCTTTGTTTTAGTTTGAAGTGCCTTTTTATCTGCTTAGATGTGGGCAACATGGTAATACTACTAGCTACTACATAAACAAAGGCTCCAAGTCAAACACAAACCAGTACTTAGTAAATGAGTTTCATTATATAGCTTTAGCTAGGTTACTATTTTACGTGGCTACTTCAAATAGCGTTCTACGAGGTTGTTCAATTTTCCTTACTGCATAGCTTTGTTATGTAGATAATATAAGGGGTAGTGTTTGCTTTAATCGTTTTCTTAGAGGTTGATCTTATTTATATCGATGATAAACATAAGATGAAATTATATGAAGTTAAAATGCTCAGCAAGTTCATTTTCTTTTAAACACTTTGGAAAACAAAACCAGGAAATTTCAGAATAATTTTCTCAGGTTTAAATTAAGACAGAGCAAGCCAAACGAATAGACACACAAACAGAAAAATAGGAATATTAACAACAGTCGTGAGTTGAGAGGATAAAGTCAAAAGAAACAACTTAAAATAGTAAGTGAAAGGAGTGTGAAGTTATGCTTGAAACTAAGACGGATGTAAGGGATTGATGTATTCGCGCTACATTAGTCGATTTCAAGATCTGTTTCTCATAATTTCTTGTCTTGTAGACTAAAACATAAGATTTTGCGCTATTTTTCAGAGCTTAAAACAATAGCTGACTATTTTTCATGGAGTATCATTGTCCCTATAAGGTCAACCACAGCGACTTTCCAGCCCTCTTTAATATCCAATAATAAAACACTGAAGTACGTGGTGCCTGAAAACAAATAACGCGTCTCGGCAACCACAAATGATAGAGGTCCAAAATGTTAATTTATATAATCCTTTTAATAAACTATGCTTTCAAGAGGTACATTATCTTTTAAGTAGTAAACAGATTGTCTAAAATGTACACCAAGTCATAACTCTATTATTTAACATTAGAAGGCAATATTAGATGCCCTTCAAATGATTGATTACCTTTATTTCTCCAGTTGTTCATGCTGAAACTTGCATAAAGTATCGATAAATAAGCAAGTCATTGTGATATTCCATCGTTAGTCGTAAAAACGATAATGAAGTAGCCAGATGGTTGAAAACGATGGCACTTTATTTGCAACTAAGACGATAAACATCAGGTTGTGACTTTTTCATTTTTAAGTGGAGCAATAGATCAGTGGTTCGACTTTAAGTCACTGAGTAGCAGGTCTGAAGCTTGATCCACCTAGTGTAGATCCGAAAACCGGACAGTATCACTAGTCATTACAATGTGGTTGAAAGCTAAGTACATGAATATGTACCTGGTTGGTGATTGAGAAATAAATTACCTTACAGTAAAAATTAGCCACCGAATGCTATTCATCACATGCTTTTTGTGCTCACGAGATATTAATAAAAGGATATGCTTTCCTAGAAAATATTAACAACATAAAGGCCAAAACAGGAACACTTGTATTCAATAGTCAACGCTGTCAGATGAAGGCTGAAATAGAACCTTACTAATAAGCTTTTTAAGGGTGTTCTACCTTTATTTCAAAATTAGATTACCCAAATCTCCTTGTAAAAAGGAAAAACATGAGTGACTTACAAAATTAATTTGTTCTGTCAGTCCCCTGATTTTTTCTTCCAGTATTTCCATGCGTTTATTTGCCTGTAAAGAAATAAATCTTTAAGTAAAATCATACAGGAGCTGGACTCCTAAAACTACTAAAAAAGTTAAAGAAAAGCCAGATGTGACACGGACCTCATTGAGTATAGCCAAACAATACAGTTACTTAGTGGAAAATGCAGTAAAGTGCAGAGCCTTAAATAGTGAGAGTATTGTAATCAGTATAACACGAACAGGTTTATATTCTTGTTATGGAGGATGCTTTTGTGATTTGATCAGACGAAATTTCCGACTTAAAATGAATGGATAGAATGCTAGGCGATAGATGAAAGTAATATGTGGCCGTGCGATGGCGATTCACAAAACTATATTATCGAATTAGGACCCCAAATAATTAGAAATCAAAGACAATAAAACTAGTTACATGAAGTTTTTCGTGTAGTAAAAAAGTGCTTATATATGGAATATAAACACAAAATAAACGCGTTAAAATGTTATTTTATTTATTTTAACACAAATATAGGTACAAAAGGGCACCGAATATATATGCGCCACATAGTTCAGTTGATTTGCGAGGGCTGCGATACTCCTCGGGTGCCTAGACCGAAACAGGTGGTTTTCTTAGAGGGCCACTCCCGAGCCTTTGACCTAGAGGTCTATTCCATAAGGCACTGGAGCAACGTTAGAAAATGCAGCTCCATGGTGGCGGGTGACTAATAATTGGTTTATACATTTGTTCGCAAATAAATGAAATGAAACATTCAACGACATTTGTTCCCTCAAGATCCAGTATCCCATGTACACCATTGGTTTGTAATCAATGTTTTCCAACTCCCCTAGGTAAATCCTCTGTATCTGCTAACCCGGTAAAGCGCCGGACATACGCTTTTTGTCCTCTCAACTTTGTAACGAACACGCCCGACACGAGAAGGCAGTGAGTAGGACTATCCTGATAGTGGCTGTATCCTTGTGGTCGTGTGAGAGCATTTCGGGGGGGAAAGTGGGCTCTCCCCACCCTCTAGCGTACCAGGGCATTGGGGGGGATGGAATGTTACAAGCGATTGGAGGGAATTAATTTGTAGGTCTTTTATTCTCCAATCAATTAAAACCTAAACGGAAATATTACAAAAGAATTTAGATTGAATACTTGGGCCGTTTAACACATTTCGAAGCTTTTTGGCTGAACTCATTACAAACCAAAGGATCTAGATCAACCAAATTCAGTAGTTTTTTACAAGATAGAGATAATTCACTCGACATTACAATAACTACTATTCCAGTTTTGAAAGTAATGATGAATAGTACTGATAATTCTTTGAGGAGTATTGCCATTCTTTTCTACTCAAATTGACATTTTTCGACGACAAGCCACTGAAACTGCTAAAGTCTAACAATTACGTGTGCACCTCCCCTTATTAAACTTATATTGAGTACAACACAAATCTGAGATAATAATACTACTACTAAGCTGTAGTAGTGTGCAGGAAGTTTGTTAGGGCTGTGAGTTAAGGGTTACTTATATACTGCGTGCAGACCTGTTAATACTTATGAGGCATTTGATCCAGTTAAAGATGAATTCTTATCGGCTGAAGTTCGTTCCTTGATCGGCTAACAAATAAACAATAACTTGTCATTTTCATACATGAATAAGTCTCACTTCATCATGGATAAAGTAAACTCGTTCTCAACTGTCTGTACCTCATACTATCCCAATTTATCACTAGCAAAATTGTAGAAAATCTCAACTCCATAAAACATCATCATACTTTGGGCCGAAGCACACTCAATCTAGCCTCACTACATCCAAGATGGATTATATGTCGTGGAGGGCGAGAAATCACATTTACAAGCCTACGTGTACCACTTCTGAGAACAAAGAAGTAAGAATCTTTATGAGTAACAAAAACAACCAAATAAAACGAACCTCGTTTCCTTGTGCCTCAACGCGACGTAGTCTGTTCCCATGCAAATTAGCTTCCTCTCTCAACTCCTTGATAGTCCTGAAGGCGAGTTACAGTGTGCAAATATAATACTTGGTAAGAGATTCTTCTTTCCGATCATATTTTTCCAAAATCTCCAACTTTTCTTGTAGTAGCTTGAGAGTCTGAAGAATTCAAAATAACTGAGTATACAAACCTCATCGTAAACTTGAGCTGAAGACTTCGCGAGACTTTGTGCCTCATTAACTTCGTCTTCGAGAGACCGAATTGATTGTTCTTGACTTTCTAGTCGTTTTTCTAAAGATTCATGTGCTCTAGGACAAATATTTCTAATGATTGTCGTACTTTTGACACTCAGCAGCTGATTTTTGAAGCTCAGATAGGCGCTCAGCATTGACTCTAATAGCTTTTTCATGCTGTTCACGTTTTTGTTCTAAACTATCTAGAAACCTATGTTTATCTTTGATTTCTGAGTCAAGCTAAATTATTAGATAACAATCCGAACATATTACCTTCTTAACAAAACTTCTTTGGGACTCCTTTTCCTTACATTTGAGGTCCAATTCATGGGACAATTTCGTAATGTTGTCATGTAGGTCTGATAGTTTAGCACTTATCATACTGACCGAGACCATGTTTCAACAGTCATAAATTAAGCGCTTTGTAATCAGAAGCCTTCCGATTATCAATATCCCCATAGTGAACTACTTTACAATGAGCCACATCAATCATATCGTTTACTTTCGTGACTAGTAGCTCTGGAGTTTCTATCTTCAACCACCACATATCAACTGGATAAAGCTCACAGCTCCAGGTGGGGTTTCGATAGCGACGTATCAGCAATTAATCAGTGTGCACTTGTACAACGTATCGTAAAACCAACACATATTGACTTGGAACATGATCCGTCATTGCTAGACCTTGTCCTCACACAACACTGTCAAGATGTCGTCGACATTCAACACCTTACCCCACTAGTGAATATTGACCACGTTGTACATTCCTTTAAGTTCCGGACACATGGTATAGAATTTACATCTGCTCCACCCCGTCCGAATATCTGGAGAGCTAATATCCCATCGATCAGAGATAGTGCTATCTCGACTGACTGATCGGTCGATGCTGACGGATCGATCGAAGATGAATGCAAACTATTTTAGTTAAGTCTACTCTACGAGTAGTGTTAAAACTACTTGTCCCAATTACACAGATATACCAGCCGTAGGATCTGTACAAGTGACTGAAGACACTGTTCGTTCATTGATAACTAACCTCATACTCTGTAAGATACCGGTCCCCAATGGGTTACATCCACGCTTGTTGTCATCGCTTGAGGACATTATTTCAAGACCGCTTGCGACGCTCTTCAACATGTCCCTTTCACTCTATCAACTCCCTAGAGATTGGAAGGACGCCATAGTCATTCCTATATTTAGGCATGATCGGAAAAGGATCGTATCTAACTACCGGCCTGTCAGCCTGGCCAACATAGTCGTTAAGTTACTTGAAAGGATAATTCGGATTAAGTTACAAACACACATAGATTCGTACAGTCTGTTAACTCACGAGAGACATGGGTTTCGTAACAAGTTTGACTAACTTACTCGTTGCGAGAGAGGATTGGACAGCAACCCTAGTTAACGGCCTGTCTGTCGATGTGATATTCATAGATTTTAGCAAAGCGTTTGACAAAGTTTCACACTTAGGTCTTATACAAAAGCGCTCGAGCTTTAGAATAACAGATGCTATACAGGGGTGGTTAGGAAACTTCTTATGTGACTGTAGACAGAAAGTATGGGTCAACGAAATGCTATCCGAGTGGAAGCCGGTCGAAAGTGGTGTACCTCAAGGCAACATTTTCGGCCCTCTACTTTTCCTTCTCTATGTTAATGAATTACCTCTATTGCTTAAGTCGTCGACATTATTGTTTTTGCTAATGATGTCAAAATCTGGAGAAAAATAAAAAAATAAGGCTGATCGTTGTCATCTCCAAGCTGACTTGGACGAATTAGTTAGATGGGCTCAAGGTTAGGCTTAGAAGCCAATTCCAGGGAGAGCGTGCTCATGCACATCGGATACGGTAATAGCTACCATTATACTATTGAAGATGCATCTCTTCCGCGCATTCAAGAATATAAAGTCTTGGGAGTAATGATAAGCCACGACTTGAAAGCAACTACGCACTGCAACGCGGCCGCTCCCAAAGGTTGTCGTGCGTGATGGTCACTTCACCGAGCATTCAAATGCTTTGACATGATGTCCGACCTACGTAAAACCACACTTAGAATACTGTATCCAAGCAGCTAGCCCATGTCTGATAAAGGATTCTAGCTCACTTGAGTGTGTTCAGCATGTGGAAACGAAATTAATGAGGGGTGTAACTAAACTTCCTTACGATGAGCGTTTAAAACGTCCAAACTTTTTCCCCTTCTTTTATCGTAGGACGCAAGGTGACCTTATACTGGCATTTCGTATCTTGAATTATTACCTAGGCGTTAATATGTCTTATCTTTTTGCCCCCTCCAGCACTGTTAATCTCTGAGGTCATAGCAAGAAGGTTCATAAACGACGACCTAATAAACTAAAGGTGGGTCCCGTATATCTCATCGAATGTTCAATGACTGGAATGCTTTACCCGAACAATTGGTATCAGCTCCATCAGTGAACATTTTCAAGGAGAAGCCGGACCTTCACTGGAGGGAAATCTGTCAGGATTAACACAGGTTCACCAACCTACTATCCTTATTACTGAAGACTGAAGATTAGGTTTGCAAATACCATGTCATACACCAAAGTTGAATGTGTTAGTTCAGATTTGCGTAGTAAAGACAAAAGTCATACGGCTTATGATATTCCCTTTCTAGTATGCTTATATGAGTATCCAGTCTTCTACTGATGAGTCGATTGAAGGTGCGGACACCAGTACTTTGGGTAATAGGTTTCAAGAATTAATAACTCGATGTGGAAACCTGTATACCACGAGTATTTTATTCATTCTTGGCTTTTCTACTCGCCTGTTATGTCCTCTGAAATGTCCCGCTCTAGTGAGAAGAAAAAGAGAGAATATATTTGGTCCAAAATCATTTCTTAGTATTCCATACATCCAAATCAAATCACCTCTTAATCTGTGATAGGATAGAGTGAAGAGGTATACCTTTCCAAGAAGCCCTCTGTATAGTGAACCCTAGAGTTCTAGAATTGCACGAGCAACTGCCGTTTGTCCTTTTTCCTAGATACAAGAGTCATCTTTTGAACAGGGGCTTGCAACCTGAACACAGTTCTCAAGCTTAGTTCTCACCAAGGTTGTGTATACTGTTGTGGGCGTGGTAGTATCTAACTTGGTGAATGTCCGTCTTAAAGCTTAGATGGTTCTAAACCTCCTAGCTGCAACCTCCCGGCAACGGACCGAAGTCGTTAGGTCATGACTCACTGTCACCCAAAGAACCTTGTGAGACTGGACATTTCCTCTATGCTGTACCTGTTTACTTTTGTATTCCCAAAGTGCATGTACACACACTTTGCCGCCTTGATAGTCGTCAGCCACTCTAAGCACCAGTTATTCACAATATTTAAGTCTGCCTGAAGTGCGCATGTATCTGCGTCTCCTGTTATTTCTCGCCAGATTTTTACATTGTGAGAGACTCTACCATACTTGGGAGATCATTTACATGCTGTTTGCAAAGTGAATGACTTAGAACGGAGCCTTGCAGAACTTCAGTAAGTGCTGGTTTCCAGGAGGAGCACTTGGAATTTATTCTTGTTTTCTGTCTACGACTTAACATGAGGCATGCCGGTTTACAGGCAAGATCAAATTGTTACAGAAGTTACAATTTTCACTATAGAAAAGTACTCAGCTATGTTGACATTTTATAAGATATGAATGTAAATGGATTTCGCAAGTAACGTGTTGTCAGTATCACAATTGGCGCACTTAATGAAGGTAGCGTTGCAACATACAGCTGATGGTCAATAATAGATCCGTGCGAAGTTGAGGGCTTTTAGAGGCTTCAACCTTATCCCCCCAAAATAGTCGGGGGGGGGAATAAAGCTAATGCAATTGAGATTTTCAACAGTTTCTAATCAAATAGCATTATCGATGACCCTATATCTGTGTTTGCCCAGTTTACATATGGTGCGTTAAAGTTGCCTACTATAAAGATTTACCCCTACTACATCAGCATTTAAGCTTGCTTAGGAAGAAGTTACCTACTACACATTCTGAACTGAGATATAGTGCAACTGATTCAATATCTTACCGTCTACATTTCAGTCTGCGACGCACCAGTTCACATTTCCCTGAAACATGTGCTTCTGCCTTAACAGATAGTATGATTAGGGTACTTTTCGTATACAGGATCACCCCGCCTCCCCTGAGGTTTAGCCTATTAGCCCTATCAGGTAAAAAGCCAAGCAGCCAAACTCCAGTATCATAAACTTCTGATGTTAACCATGCTTCTGAGATGGCACTGACATCAGGGTTTCCTGTGTCCATCTCTCTTTTGAGCCCCGCCATTTTATTCTGTAGGCTGCTAGCATTTGCGTAACACACCATTAGTTCTGTGGAGAACTTTCCCTTACCACTCTTAAGGACGATGTTCCTTCCACCGTTTTGGTGGTACCCATTTAGTTTTACTTCTGCAGCTCGTCCCTTAAAACGGTCGGTCATCCTGAGATCCTCATGGACGTATATTCCGGATCCAATCAGCTTGCGTAGGTTTCACAGTATCAGGTCTCTTTCTTCAACCGTAGCAAAGGTAACCTTCAAGAGGCGGCTTTTCTGAATAATTTCAGCATCCACCATTTGTCATATTCTATAAAGCTTACAGATGCCAATCCCCTGTAACTGTTTCTGGGAGTAGCTTGCTTATTAAGGACTTAATGTGATTTAGATCGTGTTCAAATCTAGCCTTTGGTCCTTTTTCGAAAAAGCCTTTTAACTTATAAAAAATGACTGACTTATCAGCGAGGTCTGTCTTAACATGCTGTGGAATTTTAATTCCTGTAGTCCGTTTACAATTTGACGTCAATCGCAGAGGTCGCATCCTGTTTTCTTACTTTTCTTGAGTGTGACTGTGAGCCATTCATTTACCCTATTTTGTCTCTTGCTCACATACTCTACATCGCTCAGACCTGGCTCCCCCAAAGTTTGTTTTGCGTATATATATACATCCGGAACTGAAACTGTAGAAACACAGCTATGTTCAGCAGCTCAATAGCCTCTGGAATCAGCGGAGACTTGGAGATCAAGATGCTTTGCACAGCCAGCGTGATAATGGGTTGAAGGACCTTTTATATGCAGCCTGTGTGAGTCCGGTGGGCACGTTGTGATACCACTTATTGCAGTTATCGCGTGCACGAAGTTGGGAACTCTAGAAACATTGTCGATGAATCTCTAAAATATTTGTGCAGCATTTCCTAAGCTGAAAGACATGAGCAAAACTTCGTAAAATTTGAAGGGTGTGATGATAGTCGTTTTTGGAAATTCGTTGCGAATTATATAAAATTGGTTATATGATGGAAGTGGGTCGTTGTCTGGGAAAACATTTGTACTATTAGGGACATTTGTAGGGTTGCGGATGTGAGACGAGGCTTAAAAGTCTGGAGTGGTTTTTTCATTCAGTCGCCGATAGTCACCAATTTGACGCCAATCGCTTCTGTTCTTTTCATAGACCGTGCTTAAGGAAGATGCTCATGGGCTGTTCGATGGTAAGATATGTCTGTCATGTCTGTCATGTGGGTGAATTCGTTTTTTGGTCAACTTTAACTCATCCAGAGGAAGTCGATGAGCCTTAGAAAATAATGATGGTCCTGTAGTCATGATGTGGTGTGCAACACTGCTGGCTACAAAAGGTAATTTCGTAGATCACAGTGCTGTAGCAGGTCTATATCAATGGTTGGCATAGAAACATCCGCGTCAACGAAAACTTAGTGAATGCATTTTTGTCAGCCCTCATTAAAACAAATATATATAATGCCGTATGCGGCGATCGGTTCTCTATTTTCCACCTGTAAATTGAAGACCAATTATTGTACACGGTCATTATTATTAGCAGAAAGGACTCTTACTTGGGAACCGCTGTCCACGATATTGCGAACTTCCGTCGCCACACCAGTGATGTGTAACATATGGACATGTTCGCCATTTACGGGCGCCGCTGACATGTGCCGTCGAGAACGTTTCTCGAGAAGTTTGTAGCGTCTGACGGTTGGAGATTAGAAAATTGCAATTTCTAGGAAACTTGTCACACGTGTTGTAGTGCCATCACTAATCAGGATTTCTTACATTTATGGTCTAGTTATAGGTCATTTTCGTGACGGCGTTCTTGGAGGGATTTGGAGGCGTTCATGATCATGATAATTATTAAGATAGTGAGTGAGAGTATGGTAGAGATCTGTAATGTTATTTCATAATAATAATATATTCTGAAAATAATATTTACAGAATTCACACCAGTCTACAGGCATGGTCGGTTTGATATTAACAGCAACATTGAATGTTTAGAACAAACATGAAATATAAAATTGTTTTATGTTTGCTGGTTCAGTAATTGATAAGTATTTTATATATGGCATATATCACGGCAAGCCAATGCAACACCAGGGAACTTTTAATTTTTTTCTTAAGTTGATAGCCTGATGATTTATGAACGTATATCTTTGAGGTTATTTCCAGTGCCAGAACGAGTTATTGATAAATATCTACAACTAAAGAAAGTAAGATTAAAGCAAAAAACACGGAACAACAAAACAAAGATTGCCAAAATATGCCGGTTAGGTTACCACTGTTTATGTTAGATATTATTCAAACTTGTTAGAGTTGCTAGTAAAAGTGTTAATGTAAAGTCTGTAAAGGGACAGCAAGTAAGTGGTTAAACATTTAAAGTTCCGATAATCTCACTTGTGGAGTAAGATACACTTGCAGGCGCTAGAGCATTTAATGCATTTTCAGAGGAGCAAAAGGCATTAATTAAGCGAACTAACAATGGGAGAGAGTTTAACATACGGTAGTTTGAGGTAAATTATTCCAGAGCCTAGAAAACTTACAGGTAAAGTAATTCATATAGAGAGAACATCTAGAATATGTTTGGCTAAAGACAAGGAGTTACGAATGTCGTAATGTGAGGCTTTAGCATATTGAATCGCCTGGCTGGATGTGAAGGAGAGTTTGTTAAGTATTTTGAAAAAGAAGATAAGGTTAAGTTTGAGTCTCCTCTTCCATAAAGTGTCAAGCCCTAGTTTACTACACCTCGAATTATATGTGAAGACACTATCAGTTCCAAGAGTACGAAGTGTAAATCGTCTCTGTACTGATTCCAGCCTTAATTTATCCTTTATGTGCGTGCTACTAAAGAGAAACGCGCAGTATTCGAGGAGTGGTCGAACACAGACTTTGTACATTAAAATACGTGAATCGTTGCTATAAAGGTTTCGAGTTATGTACCCTATAAGGCGTTGAGACTTGGAAGTTTGATTCATTATCTGTTCGGTAAACGACAAGTCGTAGGAGTACCTCAGTCCTAGATCTACTACTGTGTGTAACCTAGATAACACTTCACCATTTATGGTTAGATCGAGGTTGAGTGATGTATCACCGAAGCATAACCAACCACATTTAGCTGTATTAAGCTCCAGTTGCCATTTCAAGCGCCACTGTGCTACCTTGTTAAGCTCTGTGCTGATACAATTTTGAATATTGCTCAGCTCATGTGGAGAAAATGGATACACCACCTTAAGATCGTCTGCATACAAAAGGGACTTACCCAAACGAAAACGCTCACAAATATCATTATGAAAAATTAAAAAGAGCAAAAGGCCTAAGACAATACCCTGAGTTACCCCACTTCTAACAGGAATGGCATTCGACAATGAAGAGTTGATTTTAACTATTTGATGTCGATTGCTGAAGAAGGAATCAAACCAGGCTAGTAACGGGTTTTGGACCCCATAAGATGCGAGTATACCTATGAGTAGTTGGTGGTTGACCATGTCAAAGGCCTTAGAAATGTCCAGGTATAGCATTAATACTACATATCCTTGGTTACGAAGAGTATAGACTAAACTAAAGAAGTCAAAGTGACATGTCATGCAGGATCGATTTTTAAGAAATCCATGTTGAGAACCATCGATAAATTGTTCAGTCAATAAATAGTTGAATAGTTCTTCACTAATAATTTTTTCCATAATCCTAGAGATAACTGGAGTAATATTTATTGGCCGATAGTTGTTCATGTCAGTCTTATCTCCGGATTGGTAACGTGATATGATGTACACGGTTTTCCAACGGTCTGGGTAAGAGCCTTATTCCATAGAGAGAGTAAACAGCTTAAGGAGCAGAAGTGGAATATCTGGAAAAACATTGATGGTGCAACGGATATTCTAGTTTTACAACTGGATACCAGTAGCACCTTCTATGTTCGGTCGTTCCCAGTCAGATAGAAATCAGAAGTCAGACGAGAGGAGGCAGGAAAGATATATTTGATTCGTTACCAATATATCGAGGACCTTTTCTATGAGCTGGCTAATGAAACGTAGGAGCTGTGTCCCACGCCGAGTCGAAACGTGATCTGGTGCGGATGCTTGACCGAAAGCCTTCAGCTAAACAAGTCCACTTAAACAACGTGGTCAGCATCCAATGTCGAACACTTAATGAGCTATTGATTTTGGGGAATTATTTACAGCTACAGATCACTCCCCTCCTAGTGAGGTAGTGATGCCCCTAAGACGTGACCAGCCAGAAGTTTAAACCCAACGAGTTTGTCGTTGGTAAACACTCTTCTGATAGCTTGCTTCGTTTAGCAGCGTCTGGTCGTCTTTCCTTAAACTATGGGACCGAAATGTACAACGTAGCAATAAAGAAATATAGTACAATGAAAATTTCGGTTCCTTGCGAAACTTCGTCGTTCTTTTCCAGCCGTCCTGGAAAAGAGGAAAAATAAAACGTGTGAGTGCATGTCGAAAATACACTCGTACTTGCGTAAGGACACAAGATGAGCGGAAAAAAATAAACTGATACACTTACAAACAGCGTAAAAGCGATCGGAAAAAAGGTTTTCTTTTGGTTTTTTTCAATATATAAATATATATATATATACGCTCAAAAAAATGTTTTTTTTTGTTTTTTTTATATAAATAAAAAAATGAGCATATTAAAAAAAATTTATAATAAACTTTGAAAGGGTAATTCAAGATAAAGCTTATGTCCTACGTGCAATATTCGTTAAGATGTTCTGGAAATCTTACTCGTCTTCCAAAACGCGTTGTTTTAGGTTTTTCTATCGACGTTGACGAAGTATCAAGTTGTGTGTCGGTTGTCGTGTAGGGTACTACGAGTGTAGTAGCTGTGTCGTTTGCTTGTACCGAAGGAAAATCGACGTAGCTAGGGTTTCCTTCTAGGTACGGTGCTTTGAGTCGATCGATACTGATGCTATCATTCGTACCGTTCTTATCGACTACATAGTACTTAGGTTCGCGTTGAAGAACTTTGAAGGGTCCTTCGTATGCTGATTCGAGGGGTCGTCGATGTGAGTCTCGACGAACGAAGACGTGTGTACTATGTCGTAATTCGGGTTGAACGAAAACATCAGTTGATTGAGGTCGAGTGTGAGCAGGTTTAACTGAACGCATAGCGTTTGTAAGCCTACTCGTGTAAGAGTTTAGATCCATGTTCAATGAAGAAGCTGAAGAATCCACGAATTCTCCTGGGAGTCGGAGTGTCGTTCCGTAAACGAGTTGAGATGCCGTGTATCCAATGTCAGCTTTCACTGCATTGCGGATACCTAGCAAGACGAGTGGAAGAGCGTCTGTCCACTGTGAAACGTTTGAAGCTGATAATGAAGCTTTTAGTTGTCGATGAAAACGTTCTACCAACCCGTTTGCTTGTGGGTGGTAGGCGGTCGTTCGGAAGCGCGTGATTCCTAATAGTGAGGTCAGACAACGGAAAAGTCCAGATTCGAATTGGCGTCCGCGGTCTGTAGTGATTGTGGAAGGGCAGCCGAAATTTGCTACCCATCGTTCGACGAAAGCACGGGCCACGGTTTCAGCAGTAATGTCCTTAATCGGTACTGCTTCTGGCCATCGAGTGAAACGGTCTACGTATGTTAAGAGATATGAGTATCCGTTCGAGTCGGGTAAGGGTCCTACTAAATCTATATGGACGTGGTCGAAACGAGCGTCAGGGGTTTTGAAAGAGCCTAAGGGACATTTGTTATGTCTTATGACCTTAGATTTCTGACAGCTTACACAGGAGCGTGCCCACTCCCTCACGTCTTTATTCATGCCAGGCCAACAAAAGCGTTCGGCTATAAGTTCGATTGTTGCACGAGCACCTGGATGAGAAAGATTGTGCAACGTATTGAAGACGTTGCGGCGATAATGTTTTGGTACAATTGGATGATCCCTACCTGTAGATGTGTCACAGAGTAAGGTTTCCTTACCTGTTCCCATCTGCCTAATACTTAGTTTAAGAGTTGTCGAGGATAACTCATGCTGAAGATCAATGTCTTCTTTTTGAAGCTGAGCGAGTTTAAGAAGGTCGATTCCTTGGAAACTGTTCAAGGAGCTAATTCGAGAAGAAGGTCTGCGACTACATTGTTTGCTCCAGAAATATGTTGTATGTCTGAAGTAAACTGCGAAATGTAGTCGAGTTGTCGAGACTCTCGCGGTGAGTACTTGTCTGAAGATGAACTTAAAGAGAAGGTAAGAGGTTTGTGATCGGTAAAAAGCGTGAATTCTCTTCCTTCGATGGAATGTTGAAAATGCCGTACAGCACAATACATAGCTAGGAGTTCTCTACCGAACGTACTGTACCTAGATTCCGTGTCTAACAACCGTCTCGAGAAAAATCCTAAAGGTTGCCACGAGTTGTTAACCCATTGTTGTAAGACTGCTCCGATTGCTGAGTCGGATGCGTCTACTGCGATACTAATGGGTGCTTGAGTGTCCTGATGAGCAAGCAAGGTTGCTTTAGCGATGTGTTCCTTAACTGTGGAGAATGCTTTACGGGCTATGTCGTCTAAACTAATTGATTTCGCATTTCCACGAAGTTGATCGGTTAACGGTTTCATTAGGGATGCGCATTTAGGTATGAACCGTCTATAGAAACCTACGAGTCCGTTAAAAGTTCGTAAGTGCTTGATCGTGGTCGGTTCTGGGTAATCCAGAATGGCCGCCACTTTGCTCCTAAGGGGTCGGATGCCTTGGGCATCAATAGTGTGTCCTAAGAAGTCTAAGGAGTTAGTTGCGATTTGGCATTTCTGAATGTTGACAGTAATGCCATGCCGTTGGAGTCGATTGAAAACAATGTCCAGATGCTTGAGATGTGATTCTCTGTCCGGACTTGCTATTAGACAGTCATCAACATACGCATGTACGAAGTTGAGACCTCGGAAGACGTCGTCTATAAACCTTTGGAAGGTTTGAGCCGCATTTCTTAAACCAAAAGGCATTCGTAGAAATTCGTAAAGACCGAAGGGAGTGATGATGGCGGTTTTAGGAATGTCGTCAGGTGCCATCGGGATTTGGTTATAAGCTTTAACCAAGTCGATTTTCGAAAAGACAGTTGTACCTTTCAAGGTAGCTGTCAAATCGTGAATATGAGGCAGCGGGTAACGATCGGGAATGGCTTTAGCATTCAGACGCCGATAATCACCAGTTGGCCGCCAATCATTGCTGTCCTTTTTAGGGATCATGTGCAATGGGGATGCCCATGGACTATTCGATGGTCGAATTATTCCTAGGTCCATCATGTGGTTGAATTCGTTTTTAGCTAACCTAAGCTTTTCGGGAGCGAGTCTTCGGGCTTTCGAAAATACAGGTGGTCCTGTAGTCGAGATGTGATGTGTAACATTGCTGGTTACACAAGGTAATTTCGATTGCGATTGGTATATCCCGGGGTATTTGTCGAGTACAGCTTGGTACAAGGGGTCTATGGCGTGCTTAATCGTGACTGGGGATAACCTGCAACCAGAACAAGGAGTTACGCAAACGGATAACTTAGTGTTTCCGTCTATTAACCTTCGTGCGCGTGTGTCGATGAGTAGATTGTGGTGTTGTAACAGGTCAATACCAATGATTGGCATAGAGACATCTGCAACCACGAAAATCCAGTGTATGGGTTTACGTAAACCCACGTTAAGGTAGACGTACCTTTTACCGTAAGTAGCGATCGGCTTTCCGTTTGCCGCCTGTAAACTTAAAACAGACTCGCGAAGTCTGTCGTCGAGATTTGCTGGAAGAACGCTAACTTCTGCGCCAGTGTCGACGAGGTAGCGAACTTTCGTAGTCACATCCGTGACATATAAGAGGCGGCTGTGTTCGCCGGCTACGGTTGCCGTTAACGCGTGCCGGCTGGGAAGTTTCCCGAACTGTTTTTCGTGTCACTCGATTTTGGGGTCGGATAATTACAAGGTTTCCTGCAGTTTCTGGAAAACTTACCGTACTGGTTATGATACCAGCACCAGTCGGGATTGTCTGTCTCTCGTGGTCGAGAGCCAGATCGCTTACGTGAGGCACTTCTACGCGGGGTTTTTGACCGACTACGGTCATTGCGAACTCTAAGATATCGTGTAAGCGTGTGACATAGTTCGTCCATGTCAGTCGAGGTCGATTGGGGTTTTTCTTTGATAGTAAAAACCTCGGCCTTAGAAAATTTGGTGATTTCCAAGATTCGATCGGCAGATGCAGCTAGTTCATCTATGGCATTGTTTTGAAATGAAACAAGCACTGCCTGCACCTGTTGAGGGAGTTTAGACAAGAAAAGTTGTCGAAATAGGCCATCATCGAAAGTTCGTTTGGCGATGACTTCTCTCATTCTAAGCAACATGTCCGTCGCAGAACCATGTGGCAAGTCGATATGGATAAGGAGTTGGTGTATCCCTGGTGGATCCGGTAGGTCTCCTTGTTTAAAAATCGATAGCTTAAGCGATTCGTAAGGTTCGGAAACATCACTAGTAAACATACTAGGTGTTACGTACCTGTTAAACTCGCGCGGTAACGCCTTAACTACCGCGAGGAAACGTGTGCGCGAGTCCGTGATTCCGTGCATGCTAAAATCGGCTTCTGCATAGCAGAACCAGGACTCGATATTGTCGGGCCAAAATGGCGTTAACTGAATCGAAATAGGGGGAATAGACTTAAACTTAAGAACCTTAGGAGAGTGTTCCGTCATAGTAATATAGATATCGAAAAATGTCTAAGTAAAATATATCCGAGAAAAAAAATTCGCGAAAAAAGTATATCACAATATATAAAATTCAAATAAAGAATAACAATGAATAATAATATTCCAAAATGGAACAGACTCACAGTATATTGACTTGGTGTACCAGATCACGTCGGGTTCACCAATGATGGTGCAACGGATATTCTAGTTTTACAACTGGATACCAGTAGCACCTTCTATGTTCGGTCGTTCCCAGTCAGATAGAAATCAGAAGTCAGACGAGAGGAGGCAGGAAAGATATATTTGATTCGTTACCAATATATCGAGGACCTTTTCTATGAGCTGGCTAATGAAACGTAGGAGCTGTGTCCCACGCCGAGTCGAAACGTGATCTGGTGCGGATGCATGACCGAAAGCCTTCAGCTAAACAAGTCCACTTAAACAACGTGGTCAGCATCCAATGTCGAACACTTAATGAGCTATTGATTTTGGGGAATTATTTACAGCTACAACATATTTGTAGAGAAATGATGAAATCCCGTCTGCTCCGTGACCTCTCGAAACCTTGATGTTATGTAAGGCTTTACTAATTTTCAGGCATGAGGAGATAGATTTTATTGAGTTACCAGTTATGCATATAACTCTTGAAACAGAACCATTTATGGATTCTTTGTCATTTGCAAAATTACCACTGAAAAGGTCTGCTATTAATAATAATAATAATATATTTCTGCAGTAGCAGGTACACGCCATTTTTACAGGCATGATCTACAATTTACAACATATACTGGTTCACAGTATGCATCTCAAGCAAGCTTGTTTAGTAATTATAATCTATAAAAGTTGATAGCAGTTCATTCGTTCACATATAATGTTTTCATAAGAATAGTTTCCAAAGGGGCATAGAGTCCACGTTATATACCAGATCCAATCTCGACAAAAAGTGTAATAGGGTTTCGGTAGTGCTAAGTATTTATGTAATGGAGCTTTTTAAGTTTATAGTTGTTATAAAGTAGGCTTGTGGAGCGCCTGGTTCGAGCTATGACCTTGGGAAAGCGCGTTCGTCGAGCTTGTTCCAGATGTCCGAAGTTACATAGCTTCACCTTCAGAGCAAGATTCTGAAGAGAAAAAACAAAAGAGAAATCGAGGAGCAGCAAGGCATTTGGATATGAGCGATAATCAATGCTTAACATTTATTAGTGGAACAGATGGAGGTATGATAAATTATTAGATTAAATTGATACTAGCTCATGTTGCAAGAGTGAACTGCGATTAGGGGCTCCAGAAGAGAGAAGGCAGTAATAAAGAACAATGATTTGTGATATTTATCAAGGTGGAGTAGGTTCCAATGAAGGAGGGAAGTCAAGGTTGGAATGAGGAAGAACAGAGAGTGCATAGAGAGAGTAGTGTTAAGTAAAATAGCAACCATATCCTTTACAGTCAGTTTTTTTTTCTTTTCTCATCCGATGCCTGCCACACAGTGTTCATGTAAAAGTCCGAGTTAGCATGTTAAAGGTTGTCTTAGTAGAATAGTTAATCCAGCACAAAAATTAGAAACATGAGTCGTAATGGTGAGTGTAGGTGAACAATCTCAATATCACAGACCTATTGACTTGTTCTCATCCATAAAGAGCCTGATACAAACAAAATGTTCTGCCCCACAAACACGGGTGGATTGAAATCATCGCCCTCACCATCAGTGCTTGCTGGTCAGTAACTCCACCCTCCCTCCTTTTGTGATGTTAGGCTCATTTACGCTTATTTTTTGGATACGTATCATACCTCACATAATGCTCTGTTTCACATCCTGTTGGAAAACACTACTTCTATAAGTACCATGTTACAAGCTTATCAGACATTTACAAATTATGGACTGTGGGTAAGGCTTCGATGCAATGTTTTTATTGACTATATAGTGAAGTGTAGGTTACAAATCAGAGTATAGGCATTAGG
>NW_017386117.1:33482-84835 GCF_000237925.1 Schistosoma mansoni | reverse complement strand
AAAGTACCCCATAATCTTCTAATCAACAGACTCCAGTCAGTTGGAATTATAAACCCCCTATTGCAATGGATTAAGTCTTTCCTCACAAACAGATACCAAATAACCAAGCTTAACTCTACAACATCCACACCTCGACCAATAACCAGTGGTGTTGTGCAAGGTAGTGTCTTGGGTCCATTGCTCTTTATAATTTATATCAACAATATATGCAAGTGCTTTACTACAGGTAAGACCTACCTTTACGCTGATGACTTAAAAGTCATCTATAAAACTGACATTTGTGATGTACGAAGTACTATGCAAACGATCCAACATGAACTCAACAAAGTAAACGACTGGTGCAAACGCTGGGGGCTAGAGCTCAACACAGAGAAACATGGTTGGCTATGTATTGGTAACACGTCACTTAAACTAAAACTAGCACTTAACAAAAACTCACTGCCCAGACTGACATCAGTAACTGACCTTGGGGTACATTACTCCGACAGTCTTAACTTCTCTGAACATATCTCAACTAAAGCATCTCAAATGCGGAGATTGCTTGGCTTCATCCTTCGTAATTTCTTTCAAAACGAAGCTAAAATCATCCTGTATAAAGCCTGCGTAAGACCCATCGTCGAATACTGCTCGTTCTTATTTTCCAACCTACGCCTATCTGATATACTTAAAGTGGAAGGAATACAGCGAGACTTCACTCGCAAAATACTTAAGAACGACCAACACACTGACTAAAAATCCAGATGCCACATCTTAGGACTAGAACCCCTCTGGAAAAGAAGGCTTAGGTCTAACTTAATTCTTTATTTCAAACTCCTTAAAAACCTTACTTATTCCACATGTAATATAGCTCTCTACCAAGACTCACATGGATACAACCTTCGAGACAAAGTATCCACTGTCAAAATTGAAAAACACAGATCAAAAACACGTGAAAACTTCTTCCTTATCAAGTACGCATTGATATGGAACAGTCTGCCTTCTGAAATACGCAAGGCAGACAAATTACATACGTTTACAAGACTCATTGATCAAGCCCTCACCTGCATATATCTGGTGCAAACGAACACATCCACGTCCCACACAGACATCATAGGCTCTCTACATATATAGACTGAATCGCCTTATTTCCCTACCTTGCAGTTGTATTAGATACTTTCCCCTCATTCTTTTCAATTGAAGTAGACAGGCAACTCACTGGATCTATCAATACTCGGTCGCTAAACGACGCTTATAAATACCCTGAAACACCAGAAGAAACGCACAATCGACTGACTACTGCCAGTGGTCGTACAACCACAGAACCTGTCACCCATCAACCGGTTAGCATAGAACAAAACAACCTCAGCGCGAATTTAGTGTGAGTTACTTCTTGTCTATTTATCAGCTTTTTACTCATCTTTACACTGTTGCCTTGCTATTAATATTATTTCACCACTAGTTATCTTACCTTATCTGTAACTAATATAAATCTCCACTTTTCCGCCTACTATGGTAAACAAATATCCTACACTATACCCTTCCTAATGCCTATACTCTGATTCGTAACCTACACTTCACTATATAGTCAATAAAAACATTGCATCGAAGCCTTACCCACAGTCCATAATTTGTAAATGTCTGATAAGCTTGTAACATGGTACTTATAGAAGTAGTGTTTTCCAACAGGATGTGAAACAGAGCATTATGTGAGGTATGATACGTATCCAAAAAATAAGCGTAAATGAGCCTAACATCACAAAAGGAGGGAGGGTGGAGTTACTGACCAGCAAGCACTGATGGTGAGGGCGATGATTTCAATCCACCCGTGTTTGTGGGGCAGAACATTTTGTTTGTATCAGGCTCTTTATGGATGAGAACAAGTCAATAGGTCTGTGATATTGAGATTGTTCACCTACACTCACCATTACGACTCATGTTTCTAATTTTTGTGCTGGATTAACTATTCTACTAAGACAACCTTTAACATGCTAACTCGGACTTTTACATGGAAACTGTTTGGCAGGCATCGGATGATGAAAAAAACTGACTGTAAAGGATATGGTTATTATTTTTATTTTACTCAACACTCTAATCTATATATGCACTCTCTGTTCTTCCTCATTCCAACCCTGACTTCCCTCCTTCATTGGAACCTACTCCACCTTGATAAATATCACAAATCATTGTTCTTTATTACTGCATTCTCTCCTCTGGAGTCTTTAATCGCAGTTCACTCTTGCAACATGAGCTAGTATCAATTTAATCTAATAATTTATCATACCTCCATCCGTTCCACTTATAAATGTTAAGCATTAGTTATCGTTCATATCCAAATGCCTTGTTGCTCGGTTTCTTTTTTTCTCTTCAGAATCTTGTTCTGAGGATGAAGCTATGTAACTTCGGACATCTGGAACAAGCTCGACGAACGCGCTTTCCCAAGGTCATAGTTCGAACCAGGCGCTCCACAAGCCTACTTTATAACAACTATAAACTTAAAAAGCTGCATTGCATAAATACTTAGCCCGACCGAAACCCTAATACACTTTTTGTCGAGATTGGATCTGGTATGTAACGTGGACGCGATGCCCATTTGGAAACTATTCTTATGAAAACACATTATATGTGAACGAATGAACTGCTATCAACTTTTATAGATTATAATTACTAAACAAGCTTGCTTGAGATGCATACTGTGAACCAGTATATGTTGTAAATTGTAGATCATGCCTGTGAAAATGGCGTGTACCTGCTATTGCAGAAATATATTATTATTATCTCTACTAGATATAAGATCAAGTGTATTATCACCCCTTGTTGGGGTACGATCCCACTGTGACCAGCAGTACAGATTAAGGATTGATAAAAATTCATCATTGCTTGACTGACAACTACCGGTACACCAGTTAATCCCAGGATAATTTAAATCGCCAGTGATAATCTTAGCACTGAAGTTTAGAGTAGATGCATGTATAAATGCATTGATAATAAGATCATTCAAATTATCGGTACTATCAGAAGCTCTATATATACAACCTAGGAGTAGAATATGTTTCAGGGTATTGATTGATATCCAGATCGATTTTGGTAAAATATTCAGGATACTATCTTCAAATTTGTTAGTTGTTAAGATATCCGTTATTGTCTGTTATTATGCACGATCCATGGTATATTTATTTTTGGTTATCGGTCTAGAACCAGAAGGTTCTTATTTACTTTCTTCCTAATTGGTATATTCTTTTTAGTTTTAGCAGTGTTTTTAGGAGCCTTCACAATAGAATCAGATGTTTGATTGTAGGCTTCAGATATTACACTGGAAAGAATGACATTAGTGTCTCCATCAGATATGTCCTGGTTATGTAGGGCCACCAGGGGTATGAGAGGCAAACTAGCACACTGCATTGGTATATCAGTACAGTGACTAACATGAGATAGATTAGCTGCACCAGTGGGTTCAGCTGCTGGAGCGATCACATTTGTTGTGACCTCAACAATGTTATTTTCGTTTATGGTACGCTTTTGCGTTAATCTTTGGTTGGTGGTTTTGTCTGAGACTATACGAGCGTTTTTAAACTTCGTATGCGCACAGACTAGCTGTTCAGATTCTTTCAAACGTTCCGCTAATAAATGGGAATCAAATCTAAACAGGATAGGGCACGAGTATTTTTGATGCTTTTTGTTGAGTCGGATACATTGGCACGGATTGTCCTGGAGATTAACTGCCTTTAATATCGAATTCCTGACAGTTTTAATGACAACTTTGTCCGGTATATTATATATAATCACATTATTTCGAGAGATTATTCGCTTGGTAACTTTACTAGCTATCAAGTCAATAACGGATTTTACTTGATCCTGTCTTCGAGTTCTGAAGGAACTACATCCTTTGACAACAGCAGTCGAAGGGGTGACAGTGTCTTTAGTTCTATCATGCTTTAATAAAGAGCCCGCAAGTGACTCCACTTTAGAACGCATCTCACTTAGTTGCTTATAGAAAATGGCTAATTCACTCATAATATGATCGATACCTTCAGTTCGTGAGTTAGAACTCATTATTAAGTTTGATATTGAGTCATCCAGCAGCAGGTGTGGAATACGTCCACTCCCACTGATTCCGTTTCTGTATTTCGAATACATTGAGGAGTGTTGTCTCTTTTTGATGTAAAGAAATGAATAAAACATTTCAATTGATGTACAGAAATCCTATAAAAAATATTTTCGCCAGTCCTCGACATTAACGTTTAGCTGGACATAACCTAGGCTGAAAGTACTCAAACATCCGCACAAGCTCATGTGGCGCCTCTTACAAAGACTAATGATTTCAGATTGCATGCACTCCGACACCCTAACTATCATTCAAGTATATATTTCCATCCCTTCATTTCTAACTTTGGGTTTGATTAGCTCTGAAATCACGGCATAAGATGTTTCGGGAAACAGTGTTTTAGAACAGTACATTCGTGACATCTCTGTGATGTGATATGTGTCTATGGTTGGACACTCTCATCTCCGGTTGTTTCAGTAAAACCATCAAAGTTATTATCTACGTCAACTGTTATTTTGGGAGTTTGTCATTACAACTTATTCCTTCCCCCTCGTGAAATATTGACGACCTAAATCAATAATCCAACGAGCTGGTTGCTAGTAAACACTCTTCCGATAGCGCGCATCGTTCAGTGGCATATTTTCATATTTTATTAATTTACGGAGTCGTGGAATCAGCATTGAATACAGATAAAAGTAATAAACTTGGTTCTTCAAATTTGTCTTCGTTCCGTCATTCTTTCCAGTCCATGCCATCAGCTCACTCATTTTACAGGTTACTAGTGTACATGAACTTGTTGAAGAGGGACTCATGTATCCTATTGGTTTGTCCATACACCAAACAAAAATAGGAAAGCACAGTTCTCATTTATTTTTGAGGTTACGAATTGTAAGTCGGTATGTGACACGTGTAACATGAATGCTGGGGTTTCGCTGAGCAATATCATTATTCTCCCGACTGGCCTGCTGAAAAACTTTCCAGAAACCTGAAAATAGGCAGTTCTTATATGGGTTAATAAACAGAGAAGAACAGTGAAAACAAGAATGAGGACCTCGACAACGCTAGTACAGACGAAGCATTCCATGACACTATTGAGGACATGCTGAAGCTCAGAACAGTCATAACATCGACGGTACCAGACTCACTCAGCGAAATTTTCTCCAAACGCAGGATCCCTGAATGCAGGTTATCGGAACCCCGTCAACGATTCCAAAAGGGACTGGGTACCACTGTCAGAGAAGCTGAATATCCCAGGTATTGCAGTGAAATCAACTGGTGGGAACAATTACGGTTCGCGACGATTCTCTCCTAACCATGAAAATTAAAGACAGCACTGACTTCCCCTTAGTTTGCGATGCAAAACTGACAGTGTGTTCTGGAAGGAGTTAAACAAGAAGCTCAAACTTTTCAGGATAGAGCCTTTGACGGTTACCCGGCTCTTTGGGGAAAGGACTCTAAGCACCTAAACCACCCAAGACTACTTCGTGTAACGCTCAGTAACTCTGCCAAAGTAGGGATGAGTTACTGGCCAGTCACTAAGTGAGCTCACGAGGGGATGTAAAGATACTCCCTGATATACCGTATTCTGAGCTCAGTCACATCTGCAACATTCCTGAGGAATCTCGCGAAAAGTTCATCCGTGGAGGAAATATCATTAGGCCAGGTCTACCAGTAAACATGGACGCTGACCGCACAAGGTCTGATATTTCAGAATGGAAATTAGTCAAACAGTCCTTGAAGCTCAAAAACATATTGACTCAATAAGTGGTCAGACTGGCCAAGAAGAACGAGGATTCTAGACACTGGATAATGAAGACTACCTCCTCATCCCCACATATGTCGGCTGCAAATCGAAGCATTTTGTAACAATAAGCACCGGTTGCCAACTGGAATGCACTTGCGTCCGAATAGGCCACATGGTGCCAGGATCAAGCATATGAGCAAGTTGGAGCTGACTATCCCACTTGCAGACTGTCATGACCATAAAAAGATGTGGGAAGGACAGGGGCTACTAATTAGGAAAACCCTGTGTAGGTAGGTTACCTTTCCACGTAAGGCTTGTATAGAAAGACAGGACGGGAAAGCTCATGCGTTTCGAATTGAAAGCATAAAATGCCTATATATTAGCCCCGCGAGTTTACCGAATAAAATGAACAAGCGGCGAGACTATAATTTATGGACGACCTCTGAACGAATTTTAAGTAACCTTGAGAAATGTTGGCCAATCAGTGAACGGTCAGCATAGAGTAAAAATATGTTGTACAAAACCAAATAATTAAAGTGGATATACTTCTTTTATATGGTCCAAAAACATGTCAAGGTTAGAAAAAGGTTCATGTGTTCGAAAATCGTAATGCATAAGGTAGAGGAACTCATTCATATGGCTTCATAATAGTCGGTTTCTAGAGCCATGATAAGGTCACAAAACCCTCTCAGCCTCGACCACATAGCTTCACTATTGTTTGTGTGTACTCCGGTTGTGTAGGTTTATCATTTTTATTATGGATATGTCCCTACAATACTCATACCACTGAACAGCCGAAGCTTCAGTAACATCTGAGATTATTGCAGCCAATTTTACTGGTGATTTTATTATACAGTTGGCGGCAATTATTACAATATGCCTTAGTCTCAACCTGGATCGAGCGAAAAAGGTTCCTATTCTAGCAGACGTCTTCCTTCAAAATATATTACATCAAAAGACGACATCACGAAAGACTGCACAAGGTCTACAAGTCATTTAATACCCGCGATTACAAATACAGGAACTTCTCATTTGTTGTAGCCGATTAATTATCGGGTTTTCTCTCAAATTCTATGTGAACCGATCGTACATGAGCATCGGTTACTGAAATTGGCACCTTGACCTTGGAATCCCTCAAACGCTTCTGATTGGCTCGTCCATAAATTATAGTCTTGCCTGTACAAGCTGTGTGAAATCAGTAATGCCAATAATTCTCATCTGATATTTGAGACATGGATATCTTCTTAATTTACGAACCAGAAGCTAGAAATACCGATAGTGACAGAAAAACAGGAATGGTGGACCGGGTAGCCTTATACTTGCGATCTTCCCTGCAGGTACATCAAGTTCACAAACAAGGGTTTATCAACCTTGATGATTCCATACGACGCTCAGTAAGAGGTGCCTAGTTGCAGTCATCTACAGAAAGCTCACTGCTGACATGCAGTTTGAAAATTGTACGCTGAAAAGGATTATCCCACTCAGTTCATCTCGGATTCATTCATATCCTGATCCTAAGAGACTTCAATCGTCCTAAAGTCAGTTTTGCGGAACATATGTACATGAGAGGTGGAAACTTCACTGGATCTCAGTTCTTTAACCTCATTACAGTTCTGAGACTATTCGAAAATGTGAAGTCGGCAACTCGTTGAAGAAACAGTCAGACACCGTCGCTCTGAGACTGGGTATTTACAAACGAAGAATTCCCAATTGATTTTCTCTTAATCCTGGATCCCTTGGAGAAACGTAATCAGACCGTCATAGCCTTTAGTTTTACCAGTAAAACCGAGCTAAGACATCACACCAACAAAAGGTGCTGGAATTTCAAAAGGTTGGGTGTGTCAGCTTTACAGGACGATCTACAACAGGTGGGTTGGGAAGTTCATCCTCAACTTGATGTGGATGCTTATTGGGATTTCTTACTGCACACGATCTTATGTGCTGCAAGACAGTCTGTTACACTTACTATCCCCAAAATCTACAAGCAACCTACAGTCACCAAGAATAGCACTCTTCGTTTGTTAAGCCGCAAAAGGCATTGCTGAGAGGATTACAAACGAACTGGTAACAACGGCGCATATAGGCAATTCAAACTAGTAAGGAACATACGCACAAAGGCAATAAAAGAAGACAGGCTTCAGTACTAGACAAAGCTTATCGATAAATTTGTCGCCAATCCGAAAAGCAGCTTCAATCTTGGCGACACGGCTTAGGGTGCCATTTTCACGTTCGCTAAGTTGAGGCTTATTACTCTTGTAAAACCAACCTGCTGACCGTGGCAGACAGATGAACAACCATCATTGATCGCAAGGGGAAGGTTGACGTCATTTACCTTGACTTCTTAAAAGCTTATGATAGGGTCAACCACATGTGTCTTATCAATAAGTTCAGACAACTAGGTAACAAATCACCTCCAACTGATTGGCTTACTTCATATCCAAAAGATCTACATGCTGGTACCCTACGATTTGAAGTCTTACGCTAACTGTGACGAAAATGCCTTACAGCATCCTTAATAATTCTGGTCATCCCCTTAAACGTCTTCTTAAGCTTAGTCGCAACACT
The DNA here is from genome assembly GCF_000237925.1 of Schistosoma mansoni. NCBI lineage: Eukaryota > Metazoa > Platyhelminthes > Trematoda > Strigeidida > Schistosomatidae > Schistosoma > Schistosoma mansoni. The sequence continues at coordinate 76,505 of NW_017386117.1, read as the reverse complement.
AACCTAAGAGATAACACCCAGAAACTGGAGACCCAACATGGCAGAACAGACAGTAGACACAACTTCTACTCCGTAAGAGTTGTCAAATGCTGGAATTCGCTGCCGACTGAGCTAGTCCAAGCGACTTCCCAGGAGTCCTTTAAGAGGAAACTTGACTTATTCTTAAGGACTAAGGACAACATTATTTTGATTTATCAAATTCTTTTTTCCCCTCTATTATCGTTAATATACCTAGCTTCTTGCACTGGTGATCCACTGCTACTAGACACGGAAGCCCGTTAAGCGAAAGCTTATTCTATTCCGTCCTCAACCATTTGAGCACACCTTGCACTTGCAACAGTGAAGCTCATTTTCAGTTTCAGTTTGGAAAGGACAGGAGGCTTGATGGCCTGTGTTAGTCCTGGCAATGATGGTCTCTCAGCTGATCCAACTTTCTTTTGAAGGAGTCGACGGATGGAGCCTCAACCACGTGATGAGGTAGTGAATTCCACTCGTTGATTATTCGATGGGAAAGTCGGTAGTCAGCTGACAAGTAATTCGTTCGGGGCTTGTGAACTTTTTTGGAGTGTCCTCGTAGATTTTCTGTTTTGGAAGACAAGAAAAATGAGGGCATATCAGGTGCAAATTTGTCATTAAGCAATTTGAAAACTGTAATCAAGTCGCCTCTGATTCTTCTATATGACAGCGGGAATAGGTTTAGCTTGGTCAGTCTAGTACCATACGGGAGCTTCGCTATTCCGGGAATCAGCCTAGTTGCTGTTCTCTGAACCCTTTCCAAGAGTTCACTGTCTTTTTTTAGGCAGGGGCTAGCTGCTTGTATACAGTACTCAAGTTTAGAGCGCACGAACACTGTATACAAAGTCAGAAACGTTTTATCGTCAAGATACCTAAAAGCCCTGCGTATGGACCATAAAGTCCTAAAACCTTTGGCGGCTATTGCACGGCAGTGTGCAGTAGTCTTTAAGTCTTGACTAACGATGACGCCTAAGTCATTGTGTGCCTGAACAATAGGTAACTCAGTGTTATTCATCGTGTATGTATCTGTACCCTGGTGGCCAATATGCATCACAATACACTTGGAAGTGTTTATCGGCAATTGCCAGATTTGGGACCATTCAGATAATCTCGGCCAGTTCGACGAAAGAACTTCTTACATAATCTTCAACAGTTTTATTCATCCCCATTTAGAGTACGGGAACATAGTGTGTCAAGTCCTTCTTAGTGCAGATCGAATGCTATCGGTCAATTAGCAATGCGGCCACTAGTCTACGTGACTCGACTGAGGATAATATCTTACTGTGATTTACCAATTTCTTTTTCCTCTATTATCGTTAATATACCTAGGTTCCTGACTGGAGGTATCGGTGATTCACTACTACTAGATATGGAAGCCTGTTAAATAAAAAAAACTTTTATTCCGTCCAAAATCATTTGAAGACTGAACCATTTAGGACCACAAGTTAAATTATTGCGGGACTGAAGGTCAGGCACAATGCCGTTCCCTGAACCAATACCGTCCTATTTTGACTTCCAACCTTCGACAGGACCATCATATCAGTTTAGGTCTATAGAAGATGTCAACAATGTTATCCAAATGCTGTTATGGAAAGTCTCTCAAGAACATCGATATACTGGCCTTGGTTGCATACAAGAAGAGCTTTTCAGGGTATTTATACTATCTATCATAAAACTTTTGATTTTAAGCATTATCCATCAGCGATCAATTTTATTGCAAGCATTCGAATGAATGCAGATTGTATACCGCGTCTAGCAGAACACAAAAAGTTAATTCAAAGGGTTAACACGCATCTATGGGCGTATGCTACTACTCGTAACGTCCTAACTTTGGCGGACATGGAGCAGCTAATACAGGTGTGTCTTGATGTCTATTTTAAATCCTTCTCATGGGTAATGATCGTTGGAATCTAATTCGTGTCTGAATATGAAAACCCGGTGGCCTCTGACAAGAATTAACCCATTTCTGAAATCATTAACGTATAACCATCTATGCCAAATTATTTAACGTCTCTAATTCAAAAGCTATGTTCCCTTCATCCCGTAAACCACAAGGTCCAAATAATGCCTTGACGACTGACTTTTTTACTATAGTCATCAATCTTCAGTAATAAGGATAAGTCTATCGACCTATATTAATCCTTGTAGTTCGTAACACTGAGGAGGTCCAGCCTCGTTTTGAATACATCATCAGAAGGTGCTGATATTGCGTGTTCTTGTAGAGAATTCCAGTAATTCACTACTGGGTGCGGGGAACGATGTGGACGATTTGATCTCGGTTTTTGAGTTTTCTTCGAATGTCCTCTCAAATGATTAGTTCTAGACGGAAGGAAAATATAAGAAATATTAATACCAAGGTCATCGTTTGGTATATGATAAGCAAATATTCGATTACCCCGTATTCTGCGGTAAGATAATGGAAATAAGTTGAGGTGTCTCTGTCTTCATAAGATAGGCCAGATAGAGTTTTTACTATTTTAGTTCCTCGTCGTTGGACTTGTTTCAGCATGTCCGTCTCATACTTTAAACAACCTCCAATAACTCAAGCATAGAAAAAAAATCAGGCGAAGCTTAAGTCATTGCACTCTCAACTAATAGTTTACAGACGTAAAAGTTGTCTTACCTACTTCACTTCGCACATCCAAACATTATCATTAACTCCTCTATTGAACTTGTTATACACAAATCTGGACTTCATTACTAAATTACGTTAATTACACAAAACCACCGGACAATTTTAAAATGGTCGGGTTTTTAAGGAAGTTTATGTGGTGACCATTAATCACGTAAAAGTTCTTTGTGTGATATGCACTTTTCACACGTTACGAAGTACATCCTAATTTTCTATTTGATACTTCTAGTGGTTCTAAGTTTGAATTCTCGGCAAACCATTTACTTTTCCGAATTAATTTCTTTTCATTGAGTTGTATTTAAAATAAATTCATAATTCCGTTAGAATATCTAAGGAATTTAAACATTGCGTCCTTAAATAATTTCTTGCGTTTTACGTTTCAAGTTAGAAGCACCAAATGATTATCGACTTCTTGGTCCCGTCGTAAGGTTACCAGCCGCACTAGAAATACTTCAAGTTAGTGAATTTGATCAACGTGTAGTGGCATGTTTCACAACAGGATCTACAAATCAAGCAATGACAATGTGTACAGAGGATGTTTTAAAAGAACTAAAGACTTGCATCTGTAAAAATCGATATCGTTTACCTACTAATGTTAGTCGAGGATCAGTTTATTCGTGGTGGGAATCAGTGTTCACAGAACATATGCTGGGAGTTTTGGATAATTTCAGGGTTGTACAACACAGCAATCAATATCAAAAGTTGGATCAACTGGCCAAGTATGGGATTAGAATTAAGGGGTTCTCCCATCTTGTGCAAGTAGGTTGTTTATCTGGTTTCCTGTTGTCTTAACAATAAATTTTTCTGTAGTTCATATGTAATCACATAAAGTTTATAAGTGACCAATTTAGCCTTCCCAGTTTTTGTTCAGTTACGTACATTATCTCTCGCTTTGTGGTTTATAACATAATTCATTAGTGAAATATACACTGATCTAGTAAGTTGGCAGCTTTGTGTATGTTTAAAAAAACTGCAATAACTCATTGACCATGGTCGAAATATACGAAGGTACTTTTCAAACTTTTTCAGTGGGTAATGTTTCATTGTTTATACTACTACATTTATTACCATTATGAAGTGACATGTAGCACCACGACTGGAAATTTGGCACGAGTTTTACCAGTTGGTCACAGTGAGCTATTAAGGTTTAGTTTTCCTTATAATACACTAGCTGTTTACCTTGACTATGTGACTCAGATATATGCGAATTATTTACTGGCGGGATAGATTTTTCAAGGCATGTCTATTGGAGCTACATTGAAAACCCGCAAAACCATTATAGTCCCGAATTACGCCATTTGTATTAAGAGCAAAGTATTTTTGTTTTCCTACATACTGGTACACTTATAAAGTTTCATAATCACTAAACTTGCGGATCATGAAACAGTTATCTACTTTATTAAGTTCATCCGCATAACTTACAATTAAGGCCAAAATGAGGCGTACATGGAAAATAAAATTAGTTATCTATTCGATTCCTCAAGGTTTTGAGCATTTATCAAGGAATACATGAAAACCAGTTCAGCGTTCATAAAGATACATTATTAACAAGTGTCTTGTTGTTCTATCGTATATTTCCAAATGTCTTGGCGTATAGCCAAATATTCTCAACAGAAAGTAGATAAGTCATTGTCAGTAGATGACCATTTGAATACTGCTCCACCTATTTCGATTTGAAAAACTAGGTAGTATTACCAGCCCTCACACTTAGAGTGTGACTTGGAATTAAATGCACGAATCTGTACCTGGTAATTGTGTTAATCAAAGTTAGAAATTAACTAGAGGTGTCAGGTTACTAAAAACTAATTCCTTGCTTATATTCTTTTTTATAGGAAATAACAAATAATCTAAAACCTGAGAATTTAAGTAAAGCTGGTAGACTAGCACAAGATCAATTAGATAATGATATCCGCCAATTGTATAAGGACTTTGCTTCCTCCTTGATGAGTAAATCAGCTCTAAGTAAGTGCTTAAATTGGTTTTTTTTCACATTCTTTTATTATTGATTTAATTTACACTTATACTTATTTAATAAAGGAAGCTGGGATATATTTAAAGCTACTCAATTGCTAGAGTGTAGTGGAAATTGAAAATTTAAGAAAATACAAGTAATAAAGATACTGAAAGCTAATGAAATTAACTCTTGATCGGTTGGTAATTTTAATGAAAATCAACAATCTTCATAACTGAAAGTTATCATGTGGCCAGCTTCAAGAGGAAGTTTCCGGAGCTCTAGTGAAAAGCTGTGACCAGTGGAAATAAACTGTCAGGTTTTAGGCAGTTATCCACCGAAGACAATAGGAGATGGTCACGTAATATCATGTATTGTTTGAAGTTAGATATTAACACCGTTGGATGCCGACTCAGTGGTCTGGAGGCTAATAGTTCGTACGCGAGACCGGAGGTATTAGGTTTGATCACTATGTGCGGGGTCGTGAATTCGCACTGCTGTGGAGTCATACACTAAGACGAGACGGCTGTCTATTGCTTTTAGGTTTTCAGTGGCGGTTTGTGACCTCGATAAGAAGTTTAGTTTTGTTCATTATATCTAACAAGTCATTAACTGGTAACAATTGAAAGTCGACAACTGCTCACGTCATATTCAGGACAATTATCATCTTAAATAAGGGAGTATCTATTTCTAAACTTATGGATGCACAACTTTTAGATAGTTTTAAAAACCTGTAAATAATATTAAGGAATAGACTGAATAGGGTAGTAACAGGAGTAAGTAAGCAGTTGATTAAAGCACTTAGCTCTTTATAGTTAGACTACAGATTTAATCCCTCTCAGTCTACTTTGCTCTGAATAGCCAAATAGTATCACTAGCCCTCGAAGCCAGGTTACATAAACATATGCTCACTAATTAAGATACATTAATAGTTACAGTTTATAAGTAAACGTGTCATCTTATTCATACATTGCTAATGATTCCTCATATATGTTTTAGGAGTATCAATTAGTTTGAAGGAAAGTTTCTACCGTACTTATTATTGATAAGGTATTGGCGGCCTGTTTAAACATCTGGGCTACCTGTTCCTGTCATCTAGATATTTCAACAAGTTATCTGACTTCGTTTGTTTCAATACATCACTATGCCTATTAATCGCACAACCTATTCAGGTGCGTTTCTGAAAAGTGTAAGACCTTTCGCTGTAAAGGTTACAGAAGGCTTAATCAGAGATATCGTGGTTTCTGGCAATATGCAGCGACAAGAATGTACATTATCCAGATGTCGATTGACTGGTCTGCTAAGTTCTAACTGGCGATCACTCAATATTCATCGTCAGAAAGGACGAAGAAGTAAGAAACGGAAACTTGTTGAAGTACTTTGTGCTGAGAATTCTATATTGTACCAAAAATATAATATTGAATAAAGCTAATAATAATAATAATATCTTGCTCATAAACTTCGAGAAATTTATTTTAATCTTCAATGTATTTAAATGTATTTCTTCTAGAATCTATGAAACCGGTCAATGTTCTTAAACGTTTGGCAACTTATGCTACACGGTTACACGATGAACTGCAAAGTTGGGCTGAAGCGAGAAGTTTAGTATGGCCTAAAGGACATTTAGATTCGCTACTTGTATTTGGTCAATTTATGCAACGTATTGCTGCTACTGGGGTAAGAAATTATATATATATATATATATATATATATATATATATATTGGCGGAGCATTTTTGCAATATTGAGGGAGATTATGCACTTTGTGGGATTAGAAGCGACATCACCCAACCTCACATTTTTAAACGTTTCCACTGACCTATTCAGGATGAGACTGATCTTCAGACTATAATACAACTGGCTGGTTACTGAGCTGTAACCAATGTCGTAGTTGTGTAAATTCTTAGTGCTGATTGAATTACATCGACCAAGTTGCGTTTCCACCAAGATTCCGACTACGTTTTACTGATGAATGTCAACTAAAACTGTACTTTAGTCAAGCAGTGTATTACGTACGCTTTGTATATAGATGCACATTTAACATAAATTAAGATTTACTATTATTTTTCCTTAAGTTAGTATATTTTTTCTTTCCGTTTTCATGTCTTTCAGCCTTTTCGTACACTTGTACATTTACTCATACTACTCTTCAATACAGAATCAATGAATATCAAGGAATTATTGACTCAAGTCGTATCGTCTGTGCGTAAGGCGGATCGAGTTTTAGAATCATCGTCACAATCAACATCAGCAGATAATAGGGAGCTTATTGATCTCACAGCAGATCCAGACGATGAATTATGTGAGATTTCACCGAAACTTGACGGTATGTGTTTTTGCTGCTAGAAAATAACGTTGAATTTACTATTTCCCATGTATGTATGAAGTATAGTTCTTAGTACAACCTATTAAATAGTTTTATTTACTTGGTTTTGAGGTATATTATTTTTGGCAGTGCTAGTTGTAATGTCCGTCAGCCCGAAATAAAGTAGAAAAGGTTGAGTTCAAACCCATAAAACCCTTGTTCAAAGTCCAGTGCCTTATGTATTAATACTCTAGATGTATGAAATATTCAAATCTTCTGACGATTCCTGTATATAAATGAACCGTCAACTACACTGCATGTGACTATATTCAGAACTTACCTATTGAACAAATCTAGCTATCAAATTAGCTATTAGACTAAAGTGTTGACAAAAATATTGACTTTATGAAATAAGGCCACGAATAAATAAATTTTGTGGCGGTGGTGCAAATGTATTAGTAAGTCATAGGTTAGTGATTGAATCTCTCGATTCTTATCAACCTAGTTTGTTTTAATCAACTGAACAGTATTACTAGTCCTCAAGTGGATCTATGTCTGTGATTAAGGCGTTCGAGTTTCATACACTAAGTTACAGATTCTTGTTCTCTCCCTAAAACCGAATAATATCACCAACCTTCACACTAAGACTTTGACTTCAAGTCAGATTACACTAACCTGTACGTAGTAGATAACTTGATGATGAAGTCTTTAGGATGTACTTGATAATATAACTTTATTTTATTTTATCTAAACACATATTGGTACGAGGAAGCACCAGATACATATGCGCCATACAAATCTCATTCGATTTGCTTGAGGGCTGTGATACTGCCCAGGTGCCCGAACTGAAGCAGGTGGTTTTCTTAGGGGACCACACCCGGAGCCTTTGACCTAAAGGTCTAGTCCACAAGGCAGTGGAGCATCGTGAGGAGAAGCAGTCCCATGGTGGCCGATGACCAGCGATTGGTTCATATGCCATTTGTTCCCTTAGGATCCTGAAGCCCATATGCACCATTGGTTTGGAATCAGGGTTTTCCAACTCACCTAGGTGAACTTTCCGTGTCCACCAACCCGGTTAAAGCGCCGGACATTCACTTTTCGTCCTCTCACTTTTGTAATGAACACCCCCGCCACGAGAAGGCAGTGAGTAGGACTTCCCTTGTAGAGGCTATATACGCGTGGCCATGTGAGAGCATTTGGAGAGTGAGAGCAGACTCTCCCCACTCTCGACCGTATCAGGGCATTTGGGGGCAAAATATAACTTATAAATATCTTTAAGGACTGATAATTGTCATTTAAATAAAATTTTCAATATTTCTATCATTGTTTATTTTTTGCAGATGCTATCACAACTAAGTATCCCAAATTGACAGAGATTGTAGATAAATTTAATAATTTATTAAGGCAACAACAACAGCAACACGAAGAAGAAGAAGGTAATGTTGTGGATCAATCCAACAATTTGTGGTTATCACTAGCATCATTGGAACGTGAAATTTTCCCACAAATAATTGGTCAGAATTCTCAATCTTTATTAAGTCTACTTGTTGAAGCTATAAATGATGGTGTGAACAATGTGAATTTAGTAAGCATCGTCTTTTGTTTTCTTATTTTCTAAAGTAATACTTTATTCCTTATAATTCACTAAAACATCACACCTTCATGTATCAGGACGTCACATGAATTCTTTAGCTGTAAGTCTAATGCATGTTATTAACTGAAAAATTCTTGGTTGGGAGGCCTGTTTGATAATCGTGATCAGTGGTTGAAAATGTTGAGTGATATGACTAGAAAATCTGTCTCAGTGTGGCGGATAATTTCACTTTTTGTTTACTACCTAGCTCTTGAGCTTCCTGACTTATTCCGTGGATCAGTACTTTCCTCTTTGTCTAATCTTTTTTGCTGTCGCTACTTTTAATATCGGTTGTACTCATTTTTTTTCATACTTCCATCTAGCTGTCGTGGTGTGGTGTGGCAATTTAAGTTAATGAAAATATGTTCTAGGTTTTATGTCAGTTGTGACTAATCATTTGATTTACTAATGTACTCGGGTTTGATCTAAAGATTTGTGTGTATAAGACTGACTGAAATACCGGACTACCTAAAATGAAGCACGTGTAGTAGAGTTCGGAGGTACCGCTCAATGATTACATGTTGAACACTTTAACTACTAATCCACCGCTTCAATCAGTTACATATTTCAATGATTATTGACAACTCAAATAATACGTATTTTGCCTCATTTAGGACTCATTTAAATGTGGTTGTATTCATATTAAGTCAGTCAGTCAGTCACAACATAGAACTTTGTACGTACGTACATCAGTTCGAGTTGCCATACCACATTAGCACAGAGATGCAGTTGTCGATTCAAATCCCACAGTGGTAGTAGTAGTAAGAGTATAAGCAGTTATGTGAAAGATTAGGGTTTGAAGATGTTATTGAAGGAGTATAATCCAGTGAAATAAACTTGGAAAGGGAAAAGAGAAAGGGACATGAAGAATGCAGGTTATAATTTGAGAGAACACAAAGAGTGGATTCACCTTCGCCATTGCAAGCGATTTTGAGCCATGCCATTCCAGGTCTCTAAGCATCGGTTGCTATCATCTCGCGCATTCCAACCAGGTAGTCTACACCTACCAACATGACTCAGTCCATTTGTCAGTGACTTGTTAATGTTAATGTTTTCATTAACATCCATATCTGGTATCTATATTTTCTTTAAATTCATTGATACTATTTAAGGTAAAGTGTTTACCGAAAGGTTTACTAGGTAGTATGCATTCATCGGTATATCTGATGTACTTTTCTATTTTCTGAATCGAAACTTGACGAAAAGCGGTTAATGTGGCTTATTATTCATTTGATTAGATCACCTCTGGTTATTTAAAATAGTTTCTTTGAATCGAGACTTATTGGGAATATCATCAATAATGCGTTGACACATTTAGTGGATTAGTCTCAATTGAGAAAAGGAAAATGCTTCCCGGATTTCCAAACTTAGTGAAATGTATTCGTATGAACGATTTCTTCCTAGGTTGATAGAAATCCTGTTAGTGTATGAAGCGAACTTTCATTCTGTAGTACTTTTAAATTTCATCTGAATCGATACACTGGAGAGTGAGAAAATCAGAATCATACCTTGGTTTCTCATAAACAATGATTTAATATGGACTGGTTTAAACTCTAAACTCTCTTTTCAAAGCGATTAAAACGGTGACAGACATAGTGTCAATTAGGGATATACGGAGAATGATTTGTTCAAAGTGTGTTCGAACACATACTGGTTACTTTAATATGTATAAATTAAAACCAAATTCTATTGGAGCTATGGCTTCGTGTTTGACACCCTCTACTTTGAACCATTACGTTTCAGGTTCGAACCCCACTTTAAGTGTTTCCATCTAAATAGTTGGGGAATATTACTATTAATCGAAAAAGTTCATGACAAGATTCGATAAGTGTTACATTACCAAATATCATTTTGGCAAATCAATGTTGTGTAGCTCAGGAACATGTCAAATATAATACAAGTTACTCATGAGTAATATAATCAAATAAAGTTTTAGAAATGAACTTTAAATGTGATTAAATTACATTGTTTATTTTTTTACTAGTTTCCACTTAATGTCATTGATATCAGAAAAGATAAAATACCTGATGAAAACAGTTACAGTGAATCAAGTCCAGGTAAAGTTGGTGTTCTACATGAAGAATCATCAACATCAAGAGATATAGATCCTGGATTAGTATTTGACTTTGTACAGAAATTGACATGTATCTCTTCGAGAAGTAAAGAGGTTAGTTATCGTTCATGAAGTTTATCATCACAGTTTAATTGCTATTTTCTTTCAAGATTGTTTTACTAGTTAACTGGCTTTCTTTTTCATAGAACTTATTATCATTGTCAATATCTTGGCGCTCTGAAACATACAGAAATACATAATGCTTAAGATATATTTTATAGATAAGTTATACTGCATACAATATAAGAACAGTTATAACTTCAAGATATTATTGATTTCAAATTAATGTTGTGGTGTGGGTTACTTATATCCACATAAGTAGTATATAGTGAAGGTCATGCATAACATGTAATTTGGCAGAAAATCGATAAGGAAAGAACGGGAACGAAACGCGATTGGTATGAAAATGCATGAACAATGAGATCAGAGAAGATGGACTGATATTTACAGAAGTGACAGTCAAGATTGAGACAGTTGATTGATAGTTTGCAAATTAGCTGTATGGTTATCAGATTTTAGTGAGATAGTTTGTAATTTGTGCTTGAATTCATTCGATTGTCCCCACCCGTGTTCTCATTCACTATAACATTAGCTTAGAAGATTGATACATTCAGTATATACCTTCGTATATATCTTCTTGTTCCAATATTCCCTTTCAAGTCTTTTCACTTTGTCTTCTCGAACCATAATACCAATGTTTGATCCTTCTCAATAACATTGCTATTACAATTATTTTGACTGTCTTACGATCCATCTTGTTGATTTCATTTTGCTATGCTTACATGGTACAGTAACTTGGGCTAACAGAAATTTGTACCACTCTCTATATTGTTTATGATTATTTCATTCATGTTTCAGAATAAGTGATATAACTTATTAGTGACACTTCTTTATTTATTTATTTATTTGAACACATACATATTGGTACAAGGAAGCACCAGATATATATGCGATGCAAAAATCTCATTTGATTTGTGTGAGGGCTGTGATACTGCCTAGGTGCCCAAGGTGAAGCAGGTGGTTTTCTTAGGGGATCACACCCCGAACCTTTGACCTAAAGGTCTAGTCCACAAGGCAGTGGAGCATCGTGAGGAGATGCAATCCCATGGTAGTCGGTGACCAACGATTGATTCATACGCCATTTGTTCCCTCAGGATCCTGGAGCCAGTCCATGTACACCATTGATTTTGAATCAGGGTTTTCCAACTCCCCTAGGTGGACTCGCCGTGTCCACCAACCCGGTAAAGCTCCGGACATTCACTTTTCGTCCTCTCAATTTTGTAACGAACACGTCCGCCGCGAGAAGGCAGTGAGTAGGATTGTTATACTTGTGGCCGAGTGGATGCCTAGTTGATGTGTGACTTGATGAGACCGCCAATTAGAGAGCAGCGAATTGTCGATTGGAACAGTGACACACGAAACCGTACGAGCAGACTAGAGTGCTAAGCGATCCTGCGATCTGCCTAGCCCAGCCAGTTAAGTCCAAAACACCAATAACAGCCTCAGTGGTATGAATCATTGTATTTCAAACATACATATACCAACCAAACAGACCATATCGACCCATAAAATAGATAATAACATTTGTACAAGTTTTAGCCGAATGTGGCTGTGAATAGTAATCAATAAACTGTTGATAACTCAAGGATCGTATAATAATAGTTCAAAGGTCAAAATAAAGTTAGTGGTAAGAGGAAACGAATATGATTAGGTTAATTACAATAGGAAATATACATATTATATTGGCCAATAATTAGTTCTCAAAAGTTACCATTCATAATTCTCTTCGGGATACAACAAGGACTTCCCTGGTAGAGGCTATATACGCGTGGCCATGAGAGAACATTTCGAGAGGGAGAGCGGACTCTCCTCTTGACCGTACCAGAGTGTTTAGTCAAACATGACAGCTTATGTTTTATCCAAAAACATCAACTCTGAGATGCAGGTACATCTAGCTGACGAGTCCCAAACAGGACGAAACGCGCGTCCTGGATTCCACTGCTAGCCACTATCCATCTCTGCTTACTATGCTTGTGAATTAAGGCTATATTGAGGCAATACGCACAGTATGCACATATGCCAATTAGAGACTGACCAGTTGCAGTCCTAACAAATCGATGAGAAGATTCAAACAAACAATACTGAATGAATTTAAACTTCACCCCATCGCACAAGCAAGTGGCTATCAGGACTCAGTTGCCGAGTGGATAACGCGATGGCGTTTGAAGTGAGAGTACTGGGTTCGAGTCCCAGTATTTATTTATTTATTTATTTAAACACATATATATTGGTACAAAAGGGCACCAGGTACATATGCGCCACACAAAATAATGAAAGTAGGAAGAGAAGGGATGAAAAGATAAGGCGAACTGAAATGTACAACCAGAAGACTCTTTCAGTTAGGAAAGTTAGAACCATTCTTTATGTACAAAGTAAAAGAAGGTTGCAGCAGGATCGCCACTGGCTTCTATTCTGAGCCATATCTGATAACGTCTGTAGCCACTGTGTTGCACCATCTCTCGGACCCCAACCAGGGAGTCGTGAAGGACCAACAGAAGCTAGCCCTTTGCAGCTTTCTTTCATGCCACGACACCATGTCATACACTGACCTCCTCTCCGCTTTTTCCAACCAGTCCCAGAGTCGGCAAATAATGCACGACGTGGAAGTCTCTGGGACGACATTCGTAAAACATGTCCAAGCCATCGAAGTCGGTGTTTCAAGATGGTGACACCAATTGAATTATCGTCTCTGCGCCCGAACACACGATGCCGAACCTCTGCATTACTAACATGGTGTTGCCACTGGATGTCAGCAATCCTTCGGAGACAACGATGATCGAACACAGAGAGACGTCTAACATCCTCAACTCGGAGAGGCCAGGTTTCACAAGCATAGAGCAAAACTGCTCTCACCGACGCGTTGTAGATCCGACCTTTTACAGCCAGACTAACATCACGAAGGCGCCAAAGATGGCCCAGATTGGCATAAGCCGCTCTGGCTTTCATTATACGTGCATCAATCTCATCACTCACGCCACCACCAGCACTTATATAGCTACCTAGATACACGAACTTCTCAACTACTTCAATCTCCTCACCATCCAGGGTGAGTACAGGATTAGAATCCTGCCAGTCTTGTAGGAGTACTTTGCACTTGGAGGGTGCAAAGCACATGCCGTACCTGCGGACACTGATTGCCAACTGATTAAGTGCTGATTGCATGCCTTGGGCATTATCGCACAGTAAGACAATATCATCCGCATACTCAAGGTCGAGAAGTCGTTCTCCAGGCAGCAGGTCCACACCGCCATTACTTACATCCACCAGAGCTGTTTCCAGGATGTCGTCGATGGTAAAGTTGAAGAGGAATGGTGAGATCGGGCAACCCTGCCTAAACCCACTGCTCGAATGGAACAAGGGAGAAAGGTGGTTGTATGCCCTCACTCTGCCTGAGGTGTTCGTATACAGGGCCTTTAAGATGTTAATGAACTTCTCAGGCACACCCTTCTTCAATAGACAATCCCAGAGAACAGTCCTGTCCAACGAATCGAAGGCCGCCCTGATATCAAAAAACACTACGATTGTTGGCCTGCGATAAGTATGACGGTGTTCTAACATTTGGCGGAAGGTGAAGATGTGATCAATGCATCCTCGACCAGAACGAAAACCAGCCTGCTCCTCGCGAGTCAATCGTTCTCGGGTTTTAAACAACCTACGAAGAATGATAGAAGCCAATAGTTTGGACGCAATCGAAAGTAGACTTATCCCCCGATAGTTATTGCAGGAACAACGTGAACCCTTTTTAAAGATAGGGACGACTATTGACTCATTCCATGATGTTGGAACACTTTCTTCCTCCCAAACCTTTCCAAACAACACAGTCAATTCCTTAGTCAGAAAGTCACCACCATCTTTAAAAAGAGCCGGAGGTAAGTCATCTGGGCCAGGTGATTTGTAACGTTTCAAGAGTTGGAGTTCCTTGCGGACTTCCGCCTCGTTTGGTGGATCAGTCGTCACCGGCCATGGGGGGCAGGACAAGCTGGTTGATGTTGCCGGAGCAGCAGGCCAGTTGAACTGCCCTTCGAAAAATTCCGCCCATCGTCCAAGACGTCGACAGATGTTAGTGATTGGCATCCCGTCATCCTCGTAGATTGTTTCACTCACACCAGACTTCTTGCTGCCAGTGGCTCGGATGAGTTGGAAGAGCTTCCGGCAGTTACCAGATGCAGCTGCTGCTTCCATCTCATTAGCACGCTCCGACCACCAGGCTTCCCGGTCCTTACGCAAGCTTTGCCCGATTTCATTACGTAACAGCCTTCGTTTGTGGTCAAACTCACGGTCACCCGGAGTAGACCGACGGGCTTCCATCAGTTGTAAGGAGCCAGAAGAAACCCAGTGCTTGTAAGCGGGACGTTTCGCGAAGCCGCAAGCGGCTTTACTCGCCATTTTCATGGCGTCGTGAAGATGCAACCAATGCTCATCTATACTTTTCGGTGGGGTGGTAGCTAGCCTAGAGGCTAGCTCCGCTCGATACTTACTTGCAACAGAAGTTGCAGCCAGTTTACTAATATCAATCCGTTGGTGGTGGTCAATCCTTCGGCCACTGAAAAGTAAGGTGAGATTGGCGCAAACCAGGGCATGATCAGACTCCAGATAGGTACTCCAAAAGGAGCGGCAGTCTTGTACACAACCACGCCAGCGGTAGCTGATCGCGATGTGATCAATCTGAGTCCAGGCTTGGGATGCAGAGGGAGGACGCCAGGTGGCACACCGGCGATGACTGTGCCGGATGTTAGTGCTAGCCGGAAACAGGTTGTGGTCTGTGCACAGTTGCAGCAAACGGTCCCCGTTATCTGTCCTGCGACCAACAAGTCCCCATCGGCCACCTAAACGACTCTCTTCTGTGCCTAGACGCCCGACCTGTGCATTCAAGTCTCCGGCTAGTACTACAATATCTGTCGAACGCGCTTTCTGGAGAAGAACTGTTAACTGGTGGTAAAACTCATCCTTGATTGCATCCGGGCTGCAATCTGTCGGGGCATAGGCGGAGATGACGAAAAGACACCGTTTCTCACGCCGGTTTCTTCTCACTTTGATGGAACTTTCTAATCTAACAGCACATAACCGACTGTTAATGGGGATCCAATCGATTAGTGCTGCCTCAGCCCTAGCGCTTAGTGCGACACCAACGCCAGCAAGACCAGACGAAGATGCCACAGAGTCCCCGGATAAGCGCACGTGGAACAAGCTTTTCGAGGCGACAGATGGAGAGCGGATTTGTAGTACTTCAATAGAGTCTTGAATACGGGTCTCGGATAGACAACAAACATCAACATTAAGACCTTCCAAAGACATAGCCAGCCCTATCTGTTGTCTGATCTGCATTAGTGTGCGAACGTTGAAGGAAGCCAGCTTGAACGGCGTACGTGGTTTCAGAAGGACTGCTTCAGTATTCATAATCGGTGGAAGCATTCACTTTCAACCAGACAGTGACTAGAGATCGTTTAGATAGGACAGATTTTCCACCATGGGCGAGCTGCTGCATAAGTTGAAAAGTAAGGTTACACAAATTGGGGATAAAAGGGGGTGAGTTAGCGATATGGTAAATAATAATAATAATAATAGTAATAAAGGTAATAATAATAATAATGTATATTGTCTTGCTTCTAGTATGAGCAGGAATAGTATCGTCAATAAAATTCATCATTTCATTTATTTGTGTGTGGGCTGTGATACTGCCCGGGTGCCCAAACCGAAGCAGGTGGTTTTCTTAGGGGTCTACACCCCGAGCCTTTGACCAAAAGGTCTGATCCACAGGGCAGTGGAGCATCGTGAGGAGATGCAGTCTCATGGTAGCCGTTGACCAATGACAGGTTCGTCCGCCATTCGTTCCATCAGGATACTGGAGCCCATGTGCACGATTGGTTTGGAATCAGGGTTTTCCAACTCCCCTAGGTGGACCCTCCGTGTCCACCAATCCGGTTATAGCGCCGGACATTCGCTTTTCGTCCTCTCACTTTCGTAAACAACACCCGCGCCACGAGAAGGCAGTGAGTAGGACTTCCCTGGCAGAGGCTATATATTCGCTGGCCATGTGAGAGCATTTCGAGAGGGAGAGTAGACTCTCTCCACTCTCGGCCGTACCAGGGCATTTGGGGGCAGAGTGAACATCAACTCTGAAATCCAGGTACATCCAGCTGACTAGTCCCAAATAGGACGAAACGCGCGTCCTGGATTCCACTGCTAGCCACTATCCATCTCTGCTTACCAATATCTCCTTTCGATTTGAATTGATTATATACAAAACTACACTGCTCTAAAATACCTTTTGAATAAATTTCTATACACAATAAGTTTTTCTGACTATCACCGGCTATAATTCGTGTTTTTTTATTTCAAAAAACAAGGTAGATGTTTAATAGAATCACTGATTACGATTGTAGTTTATTTATTATTTATTTAAACACATAAATATTGGTACAAGGGGGCAGCAGATATATATGCACCACACAAATCTCATTTGATTTGTGTGAGGGCTGTGATACTGCCCAGGTGCCCGAACTGAAACAGGTCCTACTATAGTAAATGTCTACATTTCTTTTCAGTAGAAAAATAACACATAATCACTTGAATTATCTAATCCTTTTATTGTTTTCCTTAACAACACCAACACCACCACCAACAACAAAAAATACAAATTTAGGAATTGTGTAAACTTGTCTGTGAACATTTACACATCATTCGCTCATCAAAGTTAGAGCAGTTAATTGAATCCATTTTATCACAAATTATGGATGATCATGAAATGAATAAAGTACAACCTTTAGTTTATCAGTAAGTTAGTTGTCTTCTATCTTATCTGTTTTGTTTGTTTATTGTATATGTTATTTGATTTATTGTGATGGTTATTGGTTAAAGTCGTAGAGTTTATTACCCAAGTTATGGTGGAGAAGATTTGTAGCTCAGGTGGGTGATTTTGATGTAGGTTTGTTCTCTGAGCTGCGATTCACAGCTGTGAATCACATGTGGAGAAATTCAAATACTTTCACTTCTACCCGAAGTTTGTGCTGATGATGTCATTCAGAAGGACGATGAAAGCTCCACGACCAAACCATCCAGCTCAGAGAACAAACCTACATCATAATTACTCAAGTTATATTTATGTGTATATACCCTTACTTGATAGTCAATATTCTGAAAAGTTTACTATTAATTTTATGAATGGAAGTAACTAAAAAACACGGCACATGCATAGTCAAGTCGTCAAAAATTGTTTCTATTGTATAAAAAATTACTCGTCAATATCGAGTACTTGAATTATATTTTCTTACTTTTTGATTGGACGTAAGGTAACCGAATCGCGCCAGTATTCAAAAGTATGGTACACAGACGGAAGCATATTAAGTTTGGAAGCAGTGACTAAGTGATTGTGGTGGCCGACTTATAGTCATTAAATTTCAGGCTCAAACTCTGCTCCATTTCGCTTTGGGCAACTGAGTAATATCAGAGATCTACAATCGAATGTCTGAGTAAATGTATCTTTTTTGAAGCGGCTTTATAAAGATTGATTCAACTTGTAGGATGTATTCACGAATTGATCTCAACTAGGCTACCATTGAAAACTAAGAAGTACTGTTTCGTATTAGCATAGGACTCTTCAGCAATACATACCTACGATTCCCACATAGTTCGAGTTCTGGACTACTGGGTATCTTGGCAAACACCTAACCGTCAGAACCACTGGTTCAGGGTCCAGTTTCAGCTTCCACTAGTTTTCAGTATAGCACAATGATCATCCAATTTCATTGGTGACAACTATTTCACTCCCAACGTGTCTGTACTTCACCAGTCACAACTTCTTACTAGAGCTTCAAGAACATCTTTCAGCAAGTCACTAGCGAGCTGACTATTATCGGTCCAGTTGAAAAGGTTTCGTAGAGAATGATTTAATTTGTAGGTAGTATTCGTCACAGCATTCGTCCTGAAAGTTGTGGTCCCTCTCCCTGTCGGTTGTGCAGTACGCCTCGGTTTTCAATGATACCCAGACTGACATCGACTTGCGACGAATGCAACATAAATATCAACCCTATATTCACTAAATCCCACACGCACTAGTTTGGACACTCGAATTTACATCGCCTAATATACACGTAGTTACTGGATTACTTTATAAAAAAGTACATGTTTATAGGATTTGTTTTTTATTCAAAGTATTTTTTATACATAGTGAATTATAAGATTTCACTTCACGGTGTTGGATAGGACGAGCTGGCTTATTATGCATCAGTCAATTCTTTTCCAAAACTTATGAATGCAACCTGCAATATCTGATGGTAAACAACAAATGACAATGACGTATCATGAATAACTACTGTTAAATTACTGGTTGTAAAGTTGCTGTTCTGACATATGGTATCAACTCAGATCGACTATTGCTACCTAGAATCTTTGCACTAACATTTTACATCCTCTTTTTGTGTCAAGTTTTTAAGTTGAGATTACTGTTTATCATCGTGATGACTATGAGATGGTGACAATTTGTAACTCAGGTGAATGATTTGGGTAGAGTTTTATTATTTAAGCTAGATAGTGTAGTCGTGGAGCCTTCATTATTCTTTTGAATAACATCATCAGCATAAACTTCAGGTAGAAATGAATTATTCGAATTTCTTCATATTTGACTAACAGCTCACCCTCTCGATCTCGATTTTGATCGGTTATTGTCGATTTTTAACCTGTCATTGTCTACATTTTTATTTTTGTTGTCTGCCCATTGTAGTATTACAGTATGTATACCTACTATTTATATCTAAAAAAACTAATTCATCATTCGATTTTTCAGTCATCATGTTCATTTACCCAATATTTTAACTATGGAAGAAATTCAACAATCTATGAATTTACAATCGTCGTCATCAGATATTATTTCACGTTTGCTTACTCGACGTGAATGTGTCATAAGTTTTCTGTCAGCTTGTCCTTCTTTGATGGATTTAGAAGCCTGGTCTCAATGGTATCAAGATTGTCTATTCTATGATCGTTGGGGTAGTCTCGATTCATTTCTTATAGAAGCTGGAGCTGAACAAGGTGAGGCTTTTTTGTTTGTTTAGAAAATCGACATAAGTTTATTTTTTCCACTTTAATAACTAATTTTCTTACCATAATGTATCTGTCTTTATTTATTTATTTAAACACATACATATTGGTACAAAAGGGCACCAGATACATATGCGCCACACAAAATAATGAAAATAGGAAGAGAAAGGATGAAAAAAGGACTGAAATGTACAACCGGAAAACTCTTTCAGTTAACAAAGTTATAACCACTCTTTATGAAGAAAGTAAAAGAAGGTTACAGCAGGCTCGCCACTGGCTTCTATTCTGAGACATATCTGATAACGTCTGTAGCCACTGTGTTGCACTATCTCTCGGACCCCATCCAGAGGGTCGTGAAGGACCAACAGAGGCTAGCCCTTTGCAGCTTTCTTTCATGCCACGACACCACGTCATACATTGACTACCTCTCCGCTTTTTCCAACCAGTCCCAGAGTCGGCAAATAATGCACGATGTGGAATTCACGAATTTGGGGGAGAGTGGGAAAGCCTTTTATTTGGATATCTTTCGAGGTATTACTTGACCAGTTCGTCATGGTTGTGGTCAATATAAAGCTTAAAGCGAATGTGCCTTAACCTAATATACTTTACCACATCAACTCAGAGAGATGACTTTAACAAGATAAATAGCAAAATAACCGAAATAATTGAGGTGGAAATGATAGTCAACGTAAATATTAAAAATATGGTTTGAGAAAACGGAATGAAGTCGAGAAATAAAATTCATGGAATGATAAAAATGCTAAAGGCTTAGAGAGAGCCAAATAGTAAATGTGTCTGCATTACTTCGGTGGATCCTGAACTATATTATCCAGCGTCTCTCACGGACCTTAACGATATAAACAATGCGGTAGCTAAGTGGTAGCTGCTTCTGTTTAGCCGCCAGGATAGTATTCCAGCCCTCACACAAATCCAATGGCGAAGTGTGGTGCATATATATTTGCTGCTTCCTTATTACCAATGTTTATATGTTTAAATAACAATAGCTTTGTGGTTACGACTCACGACTTTCAGCCACCAGATTCCCAGTTTGAACCCTGCTCCTCCTACTTCACTACCGGTAACCGGGCAGTATCATTAGTTTTCACACTTAGAGTGTTGTTCATATTCAATTACCTGGTGAATGAGTTTTTCAACTTATCCATTATTACCAACATAACTCCGACCAACAGTTAATAACTTCATTCACTAATGCGGTTTCGAGGTTTGATCGTCCCTAGTTTTCTATGTATTATGTAACGATTGATATTTCGTCCTGTCGTACCTCAGTATTTCTCTCATTGTAATTGTCCCGTACTCATTGTAGCGTGAGCTCTGTAATTCTATTCTGTTTATAGCAGACATCATTCGCTAATTCTCTAAAGATTATAGTAATGTAATCTGTTCAACAGATGTAGGATATTTGCCGAGTTTTTAACTAATTTGTAAAGATAATTTCATGTGAATAACATGTTATTCTTATATTTTAGATCCTTGATGCATTTATGAGTCTAATCACTCGTATAATGGCTATACTACTTAAAGTTTTCATATGAAAATTGCGAAGTTAGTAGGAGGCTGACCCTCTGTGTTGCTAAATTATGAATGTATATGAGGACAACGTACTCGAACTTTTGGCACACCTATTATTCAAGTGTACACAAAATGAATTTTTTAACTGTAGAGTGTTCCAAAGACACCCTGGGAAATTGTATCTGCCTGTTTCAAGTTGTGTAACGAATATGTCAATTGTGAACACTCATATCCACTGGTACTGTGATACCCAAAATTTATAACCTGTTAAAAGTACATAGATGTAGTTAACCACCTCACCTAGTCCTAGACATGTTTAGTCCAGCTTACTATATGACAGCGATGTGACTGGTAGAATTTCAAAAGTTACTACATGAAATAATTCATAGAGCAGTGTAAAAAATAATTTTGAATTTATCAACAAACTTCGAAAACAAACGATAAATTCATGATCCCACATGATGTATTATCTTTATTCACGATTATGTCAGAAAAACTGGTTGACTTCTTATGTAATGAGATGCAAAGTTGAGAAAAGTGAATCAGTTTCCATATTTCCTTAAAAGAATTGATTCTCGGTTGTACGGTGAACATACATTTTTTTATTTTACTCAACGAGAAGTTCTATAGACTATTAAGTCTAATCCAACCCGACTGCATTTTGGAAAAATTATGAAACAGTCCTTTAGGGAGTGAGGTATATATATATATATATATAAAGAGAGAGAGATTGTCCATTGAAAATACTACTCTAAATAGATTCTTGATGTCCTAACATATATTATCCACAGACATCATGCTGACTAGTATTGGGGATGGTTGGAAGAAAGTTAAGGGCGGCCAAACCAAAACGTGGCATCAGAGCTTGAAGTCACTAACTTCTAGTCTAAGCCATATTGGTAGATGCAGATTACTTGGTTGGGGTCCGCGTGATTATCGTAATCAATGGTTGGAAACTCTAGGTGACATGGCTCAGAATCGATCACAATGGCGTAGATGTATATACTCTTTATCTTCCCTTAAACCTTGAGATTAAAATTGCTTCATAACGTTCTTCCTTCCTATACTATATCCCTATATACAACCTTTCTTTTATATACTACCACCACCACTAAAAATTAACTACTTCTATGAATCCGGTGTTGATCTTGTTGTGCTAACGAGGTATGGCATAAATGTGCCTGGTCCTACGTTGTAGCTGACTGACTGACATAGACATCTGGGAATAATTATTATTTTTGTTCCCATAAAAATAAATTTATCATTTAAATTTGATTGCATAATTGTTTATATCTTATCTCCACGTAAACAAGTTTTACATTCAACCTACAGATTTACATATTGTATTTATGAGTATTTATTTTTCTTCCTTTTTAGTATGTGACCAATACAATTTACTTGCTATACGTATACTTCCATTTGATGGTGCTGTTGTTGGTAACAATAACCAACTATTACGACTAACTGCACATCCTTCACCGAATGATTTAAAAAATGCATTAGAAAAATGGCGATACAATCGTAATTCTCTTACAATTCGTCTTGTTGGAGATTATCTAATCGGTTCAGTTATCAAGGCTAGTAGATTGAAAATTAATGAAGCATGTTCCATTATTACGAATCACTTCACTACTACTACTACTATTTCTAAAAATGTCTCAGGTATGATTATTGTTATAAATGGAGTTACCACTGTTATATCCGGGAACCTGCGATGTTCTAACCCAAAATTGGGTCCGTCGGCACTGTTTTAACAAGATAGCCAACTGTTATATTTGGGGAGTCGTCGCTGTTGCAATATGTTGCAGTTATTTGTATTCAAATCTTCATACACACTTATTAGCATTATATGGGTGGGGGGGGTAGTACATATAGCTGCTGCAAAAGCACACACACTAAATGTAGTTCACTTGCATTAATACAGGAAATAAGTTTGTCACAATGAACAAGTGTTCACGCTATCCATATAAAACAAAGTTTATGCTGAATTGAATCAAGAAAATATGTAGACCCCAAAATGTT
This sequence comes from Schistosoma mansoni, assembly GCF_000237925.1. Lineage (NCBI taxonomy): Eukaryota > Metazoa > Platyhelminthes > Trematoda > Strigeidida > Schistosomatidae > Schistosoma > Schistosoma mansoni. The sequence goes on along the minus strand of NW_017386117.1, from coordinate 53,208 downwards.
ACACTGAACAAAATTTGCGCCTGTCACTCAGGCCGAAATTCTCACTGAATGAATACAAAAAATATTGACCGAAATAATATCATCTTTTTATCTCCTTATATTGCTATGGTAACTGTTTCTTTGTATGCATTCAATAAGCTAATTCTGGTTTGTTATTCTTCTCTTGTAGATTCAAATGAATGGATCTATTTTGTATACAGTCTATTAATGAAGTTACCATATAGTCTATTGGGTTTAGTATTCTCATTGGTAAGTTTCTGAAATGTACATATTTTGTGCCAGTTTGTTTAACTTCATGTGATTATCATCACAAGTGTTTTAGAAAATTATCACAGATAGGACATTTTGATGACGGATGTTTGAAGTGTAGTTGATATGTACTCAAACTAGATCTTATGCTGACTGTATGTGTTCAGCTTACTGGAATTTGTTTCTTGGAACTAAACCATAAAATCATAGTGATTCTTATCCGTTCTAGTGAATCATGAAAGTTTTATCATAAGCCTTCAAGGCCTTAGTTTGTATATTGTCAAACCACTGAATAAGCAGTGCTAAAGTAGGCCTGCCCCCAAATGCCCTGGTACGGCCGAAAGTGGGGAGAGTCCGCTCTCCCTCTCCAAATGCTCTCATATAGTCACACGTATATAGCTTCTTCCAACTGAAGCCTACTCACTGCCTTTTCGTGGCGGGCGTGTTCGTTACAAAATTGAGAGGATGAAAAGCGTATGTCCGGCGCTTTAACCGGGTTGGTGGACACGGAATGTTCATCTAGGGGAGTTGGAAAACCTTGATTCCAAACCAATGGTGTACATGGGCTCCAGTATCCAGAAGGAACAAATGGCGTATGAATCAATCGTTGGTGACCGGCTACCATGGGACTGCATCTCCTTACGATGCTCCACTGCCTTGTGTATCGGACCTTTAGGTCGAAGGCTTCGGGTGTGGTCCCCTAAGAAAACCACCTGCATCAGTTTGGGCACCTGGGCAGTATCACAGCCCTCATACAAATCAAATGAGATTTGTGTGGCGCATATATATCTGGTGCCTCTTTGTACCAATATTTATGTGTTCAAATAAAATAAAATAAAAGTAGGCCTAGATCGCTAGTTCAATATGATAAATATGTTGATATAGCTGTTAAAATTCACTGATAAATATGTTTGGTTAGTGTACTTTCTATATCCAATCACCGTCTACCTCTATGGTCTATGTTGTCCCGTTATAAGAATAGGTTGACAAAAGCCTGATGAGGAGGATAAGATCAAAACACAGGATCATATGATAATGTCATTGACTATTGATACGAGCTCAATTTAACTTAGATGCGTTCTAAATTCAATTAGTATTGTTTGTTTGAATCTTCCCATCGATGTTTTAGGACTGCAACTGGTCAGTTTCTAATTGGTATATGTGCATACTGTGCGTATTGCCTCGATATAGCCTTAATTCACAATCATTGTAAGCAAAAATGGATAGTGGCTAGCAGTGGAATCCAGGACGCGCGTTTCGTCCTGGATAACGCGATGGCGTTTGAAGCGAAAGGTACTGGGTTCGAGCCTCAGAGTGAACATCAACTCTGAGATGCAGGTACATCCAGCTGACTAGTCCCAAATAGGACGAAACTTGCGTCCTGGATTCCAATGCTAGCCACTATCCATCTTTGCTTAGATGCGTTCTGTTTTTATCTTTTAATAAAGTTTGCGAATTTTCATGCGCTTTTATATTGTAACGTTTTACATTTTGAACCAGTACATATTGTTTATCAGATTGCATATTATTGACGAATGACTGCCAGACTAGTGAACTCAACTAATAGAAGTGGTAAATACAAATTTATCATCTTAACATTATGTTATAACTTGTGACCACCTGGATGCCCTATCAATTTATAACGTGGTAATACCACCATTCAGAGAGCAGCGATTTATCGATCAGGACCAATGACACACTAAACCTGTACGAGCAGTCTAGAATACTTATCGGTCCTGTTGTCTACTTAGCCCAGGCAGTTAGGTCCAGAACACCGATCTCAGCCACTGCAGTATGAATCATTATATTTCGAACATACTGAGTTTATATACTAATCCAACTGACCGCATCGTACCATAAAATAGAAAATAACAATTGTACAAGATTTAACCAATTGTGGCTGTGAATAAGGGAGATAGTAAGTGATAGACAGGGTATAATTCAAGAACGGTAAATCGTATGACAATAGTTCATAGGTTGAAATAAAGCTCATAATAAGGAGAACATGAATATGAATAGTTTAGTTATTTAGCAATTATGCGATAAATATATATATATATATATAGTATCGGTCCATAAATGGATCCCAAAGTTACCATTCACTATTCTTTTATTTATATTTTATGTAAACACATAAATATTGGTACAAGGAAGCACCAGGTACATATGCGCCACACAAATCTCATTTGATTTGTGTGAGGACTGTGATACTGCTCGGGTGCCCAGACCGAAGCAGGTGGTTCTCTTAGGGGCCACACCCGGAGCCCTTGACCTAAAGGTCTGATCCACAAGGCAATGGAGCATCGTGAGGCGATGCAGTCCCATGGTAGCCGATGACCAACGATTGATTCATGCACCATTTGTTCCCTCAGGATACTGGAGCTCGTGTGCACGATTGGTTTGGAATCAGGGTTTTCCAACCCCCCTAGGTGAACTCGCCGTGTCCACCAACCTTTGTTAAAGCGCCATACATTCGCTTTTCATCCTCTCAATTTTGTAACGAACTTGCCCGCCACGAGAAGGCAGTGAGTAAGACTTTCTTGGCAGAGGCTATTAACACGTGGTCATATGAGAGCATTTCGGGAGGGAGAGCTGACCCTCCCTACTCTCGGCCGTACCAGGGCATTTTGGGGCATTCACTTTTCTTATCGGAACTCAACACATTATTGAATAGTAAATGCAAAGTATATTGTCACAGAATAATTGACAATACTTCCCAACTAAATATCATACTTCTTAAAATTTCTTTAAATTTTTTTCAGATTATTATACCAAGTTTAGAATTATCAGGAATTCGATGTTCTATATCATGGCCACTAGATAAATCTGATATTTCATTAATGAATAATAATGATTCATCTATTCATTATAGTCTTTTACATATCTTCTTCAATGATGAACTTCTTTCATTGAATACATGTATTGATGAGAATCATTCACAATTGAATCGAATTAATTTAATCTCTGCTATTGGTAGTATTGGTTATCAATTAAAATGGCCTGCTTATATAAAGTATTTCGAAGAAAATCGTTTTAAATTAATTGATATCCCTGATCAAATGAACAATATTGACATTACTTGTCAATTGCCAACAATTACTATATTACCTTCATCTTTTTCTGAGACACAATTCACAACTGAAGATGTTGATGATCATGATCATAATCAAGCGTCGAGTTGTTTAAAATTATTGGAGAATAATGAAGTAAGTTAAAATCAAATATGACTTCCAATTTTTTCGGTTTTTTTTGTTATCTATCAATATGGGGTTAGTCAGTCAGTCATTCACAACGTAGAACTTCGTACGTACATCAGTTTGAGTTGCCATACCACATTAGCACAGAGATGCAGTTGTCGATTCAAATCCCATAGTGCAAGAAGTAGTAGTAGTAAGAGTATAAGCATTAATGTGAAAGATTAGGGTTTGAAGATGTTATTGAAGGATTATAATCCAGTGAAATAAATTTGAAAAGAGACAAAAGATAGGAACATGAAGAATTCAGAAGATTAGAATTTGGTAGAATACAAAGAGTGGATGCACCTTCGCCATTGCAAACGATTTTGAGCCATGTCATTTAAGGTCTATAACCATCGGTTGCTATCATCTCGCGAGTCCCAACCAGGTAGTCTACACCTACCAACATGGCTCAGTCCAATTGTTAGTGACTTTATGGATTTGTGCCACGTTTTGGTGTGGCCGCCCCTAACTTTCTTCCAACCTACTCCTACACCATAAAACATCGCACATAGGTGGTTGGGCATACGTAACACGTGTCCCAGCCATCTCAACTGATGACGTTTTTTTACTTCATCAATCGATTTGCCAACCTTACCCAGTACCCTTTTCCCAACAATTGCATTACTTACTTGGTGGTACCAGGATATACTAGTAATGCTTCGAAGACACCTATGATCGAATACTAGTAGCCTACGAATATCCTCTACTCTTACCGGCCATGTTTCACTTCCATAAAGTAGGATGGAACGAGCTGCTGCACAGTAAACCCGTCAGTATGGGGTATCTATAATCTTGTGGAAATCGGTCTTTAATGGATTCAAACCTGGGTTGCTCAGTTTCTCAGTATGAGATATTAGTGCTGAACTATGTGGATAATGAATGTCCTACAGGGCTGAAATATTTATGTTGATTAGTCACTAAGTAATTTTACTGTAATTGGATAGAATTGATTCTGCATTCTACTTAGTCAAAAAGAGTTTATTCTTCTTCTGGATAATACTATTGAGAAAGTGACTTTAGAAAATTGGGATATTAGAAAGAATTGCTGTAGGAAATGAAAATTTAACGACTAGTAAAAAACTGTCTCCAGACTATACCAACGACAGTAAAGGATACTAATCAATTGCGGGAAAAATTTAAACCTCACTTTTTGAAGTGATTTTGGACTCTCAGAACTTCAAGAATAAACCGTCTAGTTAGAATAAGCAATGCAATCACCGCGTTAAAGTTCCTATATGAATTCCTGAATGGGGTCCCAGTAGTGTGTGAAATAATACTATGGGCTTCTGAAACACGATGTAGTATCAGTTCATGAAGTCATTTACGTTTGATTTAAGCTGTACGTTGGTAGGTGCAGGCTGATTATTTGGTTAGGATCGACATGATGATTAGGATTTGTGATTGAAGTTGGATCTTGATATTGTAGAAAACCGATCTCGAATAAATCTTATCTTCATAGTTCTTAACTCAGTATGTTAGACACTAGCTTAGTAGTCAGGACAGTTAATTTTCAGTCGTCGGATCTAATGTTCGAGGCCCATTCTACATAATTTAACCTAGTCAGATGGCGAACTTAATTGACATGGAGATTTTTTATAACAAGCAGATTAACATACCCTTTATGATGTTGATTCTGCAAAGATAACATGAAAGTAATATTACCCGTATATTTTCTTGCATCACCAACTAATCATCAAATAAAAGCCACAGTAAGATCGCCCTATTAGTCTAGCTACATTAGAAGTTAGTCAATAAAGTTTTATCGGCACCAAGGACTTATATACCTTTAAATCCAACCTTTTTAAAAATCTTATTATCTAGGATATTTCAACCAATGTACCCATTCAAAGTAACAATGTTAATACAAACGTCAATGATATTTGCAAATCTACAACTCAATTGGATAAAGACATGACAATTGCTGATTCTAAAAATCTATCATCTGATCGTCATCAATTTATTGAAGAGATTAGACGTCGAGAATTTGGTGTCGGTGTTGAATTAAGTGAAGAAGCAACTGATCTAATTCAGGTTAGTTGTAATTTAATGGTTTTCTTTAAAAAAAAATAAAGTATAGACAATGACTTACCATTTTCAACTAAAAAACATAGAAATGTTTATTGTTTTGTAATAGATACATAATATGATCCAATTTTTCACATTACTATTCGATAACTTCTGGTATATGTCAAAGACGAGATCTAACCCCATAAGGAAAAGTAATAGGTACACGATAAATTACTCTAACTGGTTATTTCTGTCTATTAAGCAATCGTTATCAATTAAGTGTGACAGAACGGTACTGTGTATTGTTGTGATCATACCCTTTCCCAATCACGAAAGGTGGTATTCACTAACTCGTTAGCTCAATTTCCTGTTGTGCGTTCAATATAGCTTTCTCCACAGAAACAGCTAAATTCGTAGATACACCTGGAAGTAGTGTAATCAGGTAACTTGTTTTGTAGTCGTGAATTCACCATAGATCAGTTAGAAAATGATAGACGAAGGTTAGCTGCATAAAAGGTTTTGTTCATAATTACATTGAGATCACTAGGTTAGTACTGTTATTTCGTCTGGGGATCTTGACTAGCGTAGAAGTAGGCTGTATTAAAGCTAAAGATAATCAAACCAAGATATTGCTTCAGTTTATTAGGCCATTAACTATTGGTCTGAATCGTGTTTGAGGTACAAACCACGTGATTGGGGTCTGCTTTAACAACCATTACCAATAGTTAGAAACGTTGTTAAACGTAGTTAAAAACCAGTTACTGTGGTTTTGTTTTTGATAATTTCATCTCACTGTCCCTGTGTGTTGCGACAAATTAGGTTGGTGGAGGTATGTCTTGTTGTATATCTTGCTGGTAAATATTATCTGACTGACCATTACATAAGGAAAGACAGCATTTAATTTATAAATAGTTTTCACTGAATAGAATTGTTATATGTGTGAAACATGAAATATATCCGTAGTGTTTAATTTAAATGTGATATCATCTACATTCGTTTGGCTAGGAGTGGACAGTATCACTATTAAAGCCTACGACATAAACAGTATGTCTCACAATCCCACAGTAAACAAATCTGTCAGCCAGTGATTTTGAGTGCTGTTAGAGGTATGAGGGCAGTTATCACTTCCCGGTTGCCCACATTGTGGAAGGGTTCTTCTAGAGGTACCTGAAAAGGAAATCGAGTTAGAAGTGATCTTAATGACCTGAGAGCGTGACCTCAGTGCCCAAGGGACAACTGCTTGAGGTCGGTCACACACGACCTTTCTGTGGGTAATTTTTGTGTTAGCTCCGTACTTGTTGGGATGTCTTATTATCATATTGACTAAAAAATCTTTAAATAATTTCATCATTCAATAAAATAACTTTTCTTTCTCATCTTTTAATTCAAGAGAGTTGAAGGAAAATTATCACGTAGTCTTGTACAATTATCTGAAGAACTTTATGGTCTACCTGGACATTTTCTATTAGAACTAATTCAGAATGCTGATGATAATACTTACGGGATAAATGATACACCTACATTACAACTTCAATTATCCACTATTTCTACAATGAATAATGAATGTAATAGTAATATTAATGGTCAAAAATTCTCTTTACTTGTTATGAATAATGAATCGGTTGGATTTACTGAACATGATATGTCTGCATTATGTGATATTGGTCAAAGTACTAAAGTAACTCAACGTGATGCGAAAATAGGTTGGTTTATTCTTGAATTTTCAGTCTGTACTTTTCTATATTTTAAAACAAAAAAATGTTTGTGATTCTGATAGGAACCAAGTAATCCTAATGTATAATTATTGTTCAATAGAATAGTGTAAAGTAAAAATAACTTAAACGTAAGGTTTGAACTGTTCTTATTTCTTACCGTTCCATTACATATTATACGCCCCCAAATGCCCTGGTACGGCCGAGAGTGGGTAGGGTTCACTCTCCCTCTCGAAATGCTCTCACATGGCCACGCGTATATAGCTTCTTCCAACTGAAGCCTACTCACTGCCTTCTCGTGGCGGGGGTGTTGTTTACGAAATTAGGAGGACGAAAAGCGAATCTACCGCGCTTTAACCGGGTTCGTGGACACGGAAAGTCCACCTAGAGGAGTTGGAAAACCCTGATTCCAAACCAATGGTGCACATGGGATCCAGTATCCTGAAGGAACAAATGGCGTATGAATCAATCGTTGGTGACCGGCTACCATGGGACTGCATCTCCTTACGGTGCTCTATTGCCTTGTATATTAGACCTTTAGGTCGAGGGCTCGGGGTGTGGCCCCCTAAGAAAACCACCTGCTTCGGTCTGGGCACCTGGGCAGTATCACAGCCCTCACACAAATCAAATGAGATTTGTGTGGCGCATATGTATCTGGTGCTTCCTTGTACCAATATTTATGCGTTTAAATAATAAATAATAATAACATATTATACATAATTGTTTAAGTGTTTGGAGACAATCAGCATAAAGTCTTGTCGGATCAAGTTTTCGTCCTAAATGTTCCACGTTTTCAGGGCTTGGCTGTATTCTTGAATGAACTAATCCTCACTGTGGGATTCGAACCCTTGTTATAGTTAGAGATATTGCCATCGATCTATTTTGGCATCGGTTTACTCCTTCTAGGACTAAGATATTTACATGGATTGATCACTGAGTGGTAATGGTAGGCAGTATCATGTTTGTCTAGTCAGTCGTTAGTGGTGATCATATCCCATCGACCAAGTTACAAGGTAATCACTAGTCCAAATGACTGGTGGTCGTATACGCGGTATTTCAGTGTAAGGCGATTCCTCAATGATCACCTCTAACTAACTACTTAACATCAAAATATATCACACACAATGTAGAGTCACTCAGACTGGTGTCTAAATTACAGTTTGATCGATTGATTCAATTTATTTATTTACTCATTTGTTTACCCATTAATATGCTATTCAAATGATAATTGTTTTTCTGCTTATTAACAGGGCGTAAAGGAATCGGTTTCAAATCAGTCTTTAATATTACAGATACACCAGAAGTTCATTCCAACGGTTTTCATGTTCGTTTTCATCGACAATCGAAATGTACAAAGTACACTTCACAAACGTCACCATCATTAATACTCATACCTGAATGGTGTGATAATGAACAATTGATGAAATCTCAAAATTCTTGTAATGAAATACCATCATGGTGTAAAACTTTATTTATCCTACCTTTAAATTCTGAAACATTAATTAATCGTTCAACAAGAATAGTTCAATCACCTGCTCTCTATATTACTCAGCTCATTCAAACAACACTGCATCCTAGCTTAATGTTATTTCTTAGACGTTTACAATGTCTTCGATTCTCTTCTATGGAAGTAGGTTGATTTCTTATTTTTTACGATGATATATTATAGAGAAATAAAAATCGAGTACTTTTACTTGTGTATATGTTTATTAATTTGAGACTATCTATTAGAAACTTTAGATCTAGATTTCATTCTGGTTTAGATTCATTCCTCTACCTTACATCGATCAGTCAGTTACAATCAACATAGAGTATGGCATAAATGTGCATCAACTGGAGTTGCTACCATATCGTACTAGCATACATGAATGAAGACCAAGGGAGTCTAACTATTCGTAGCACCAATGCTAGTAGGAAAGAGTAAACGAGAAGAAAATTCAGATTGCATAACGCACTGAAAGATGCAAATGGATGATTGAAGGCTATGTGTATGTATTATGTAAATTCTTTTTAACTTATCACAATAAAATTCATGACCTTAAGATCACGCAATTTGTTAGCCTGATCTTTGAAGCTCTTATGTGCTCTTGTCACGGCTGATGGTGGAAACAGTCCTCATTCCCTCTCGAAATACTCATATAGTCATGCGTATACAGCGACTGACAGGGAAGTCCTATTCATTACCTTCTCTCGGCGAACGTGTTTACTACGAAATCGAGAGGACGGAAAGTGAATGTCCGGTGTTTTAACCAGGTTGATGGATACCGAGGATCTAACTAGGGGATTTGGAAAACCTTGATTACAAAGCAATGGTGCACATGGACTCCAGTATCCTCAGGGAACAAATGGCGTATGAACCAATTGTTGATCACCGTCTACCATGGGACTGCATCTCCTCACGATGTTCCACTGCCTTATGGATCAGACCTTTAGGTCAAAGGCTCCGAGTGTTGTCCTCTAAGAAAACCACCTGCTTCAGTCTGGGCACCTGGGCAGTATTACAGCCCATATATAAATTCAGTGATTTGTGTAGTACATGTATATTCTGGTACAGTTGTGTATCAATGTTTATGCGTTTCAATAAATAAACGACTTTAAGGACCTCCTACTCCATTGAGTCATGCATGAATCAACAATTAATATTTCTATAAAATTATCATTCATTTCACAATATCACTTTATAAAAAATTCATCTCTCCACTATTCTTTCATCGATTCTCATTGTTTACAATATAGTACATATTTTAAATTACACTCAAAATCGTTTACAATGGCGAAGGTGCATCCACACTTTATGTTCTTCCAAATTCTAATCTTCCGAATTGTTCATGTCTCTATTTTTTTTTCTCTTTTCAAATTTATTCCACTGGATTATACTCCATGAATAACATCTTCAAACCCTAATCTTTCACATTAATGCTTATACTCTTACTACCTCTACCACTATGTTATATCTGTGGCCGAGTGGATTATTAGTTGATGGGTGAGGTGATGAGACCGTCAACTAGAGAGCAGCGAATTATCGACTGGAGCAGTGACTCGAAACCGTACGAGCAGACTAGAGTGCTAACCGATCCTGCGATCTGCCTAACCCAGCCAGTTGAGTCCAGAACACAAATAACAGCCTCGGTAATATGAATCATTATTCACAAGCATACTGGGTTTATATACTAACCAAACAGACCACATGTACCAAAAAATAGATAAATAACATTTGTACAATAATTGGCCAATGTGGCTATGGATAGGGGGAAAGTAATCAATAACAATAGTTCAAAGGTCAAAACAAAGGTTATGGTAAGAGGAACACGAATACAATTAGGTCAGTTATTTAACAACTATACAATAGGAATTAGGCATATTACCTTTGTCCATAAATATACCTCAGATTTACCATTCATGATTCACCAGGGGATATAACACACTATGAGCCCCCAAATGCTCTGGTACGGCCGAAAGTAGAGAGAATCCGCTTTCCCTCTCGAAATGCTCTCACATGGCCAAGCGTATATAGCTTCTTCCAACTGAAGCCTACTCACTGCCTTCTCGTGGCGGGGGTGTTGTTTACGAAATTGAGAGTACGAAAAGCGAATCTACCGCGCTTTAACCGGGTCGGTGGACACGGCGAGTCCACCTAGAGGAGTTGGAAAACCCTGATTCCAAACCAATGGTGCACATGGGATCCAGTATCCTGAAGGAACAAATGGCGTATGAATCAATCGTTGGTGACCGGCTACCATGGGACTGCATCTCCTCACGATGTTCCACTGCCTTGTATATTAGACCTTTAGGTCGAAGGCTCGGGGTGTGGCCCCTAAGAGAACCACCTGCTTCGGTCTGGGCACCTGGGCAGTATCACAGCCCTCACACAAATCAAATGAGATTTGTGTGGCGCATATGTATCTGGTGCTTCCTTGTACCAATATTCATGTGTTGAAATAAATAATAATAAATAAATGGGATTTGAATTGACAACTGGATCTCTGTGCTAATGTGGTATGACAACTCGAACTGATGTACGTACGTACGTACGAAGTTCTACGTTATGGCTGACTGACTGACTTCAATTACACTTAGCGTATATGTAGATGTTACTAGTTATTAACTGAGTTCTAATGAAAATAAATTAACTGTCTAATTTGATGATTTCTTTAAAATTATTCTTTAATTAAATTATTTTATTTTCTTTCAAGTCAAATATTTATTGGAATGTAAAACGTACCATTAAAACATTATCATCATCATCTATATCCCTTGGGATATCAGTGAAAATTCAATGTTCTGCTGAAATAATAACAGTTCATGAAACTCAATGTAATCTATCATCAGATGGAGAAACGAATACAATACATAAATGGTTCTGTTTTAAAGAAATAATTCCTGTTGATTTTAAAGAAACAAATAAGGTTAGTTATTAGTTTTGACTATAATTACTTACTTACGCCTGTTACCCCTTAGTGGAGGAGAATAGGACGCACACCAGCATTCTCCATCCAACCCTGTCCTGGGCAATCCTTTCCAGTTCTTCCCAGTTGTTATTCATCCTTTTCATACCTGTTTCTATTTCCCGGTGTAATATGTTCTTTGACCTTCCTCTTTTCCGCTTGCCTTCCGGTTTCCAAGTTGATGCTTGCCTCGTGATGCAGTTTGTTGATTTCCTCAATGTATGTCCGATCCACTTCCAACGTCTTTTCCCAATTTCCTATTCTTCTATAAGTTGGTTTGTTTTCTCCCACAGTGGGCTATTGCTGATGTTATCCGATCAACGGACATTGAGTATCTTGTGTATATAATTGTTACAGTCCTGTCGCTGATTTATTATGACCTAATTGTTTGAGATTGGGAAGCCAAAAGATAAGATAAATATATTGGGAAAATTTGCATACAATTTATTTATTTCTTTTAACTCCAAAATGTATACTAATAAATATGTGACTAGTAGGAACACAACAGCAATAACCTACTGTAGGGTAAAACAAACCAGCTTCCAACTGAAGAGGAAATTAGGAAAAGACACTAGAAGTGGTTAAGACATTCATTACAGAGATCATTAGACTGCATCACGGGAAAGGCTCTAACTTGGAATCCCCAAGGCGAAAGGAAAAGAAGACCAAGGAACACATTGAGTCGGGAACGGGAAGCAGATATGAAAAGAATGAATAGCAATTGGAAACAACTGGAAAATATTGCCCAGGATAGATTTCGATGGAAAATATTATTAGGCGGCCTATACTCCTCCATGAGGGGTAACAGGTGTAAGTAAGTAAGAAACGCAACGTTTGAGAAATCATACAATCATATTCAAGCTAGGACATTAGAATAGAAAAAAATAGGATACAAGGAACCACATTTAAATTATAGTGATTTCAGAATGATACTGAATATGACAGTAATTTGTAAATTAATTTTAAACTAAATGTTTTTAGTAATTTATAGATTACCAGTTAAACGTGGAAATGTCCCGGTAACTAGCCATCATTGTTTGTAATTTGTTCCTCATTCTTCCCCCCTTAGCAGTTGATATATGTTTCACTGTTTGTAAATTACCGTTAATTAATTATTCTCCGCAGTGCGCATCCACGACCTCGCCCCGCGAGATTCGAACCCAGGATCTACCAGTCTCGCCCCAGAGCACTTAAACGATAGACCACTGAGCCGGCATCCCATGGTGTTTATGTCTAACTCCAACCAATCCATGAATTTGAGCAACCGTTCACCAAGTGTCTTCAGTGAGTTCTTATCTCACAACAGAGGTCGTTTGAACTCCACTAGTCACTGCGCACTGCTGAGGAGTCCCACAATAGAACGAAACGGCCGTCCAGTGCTTCCAGGTTTTCCCTGGTCGTCTAGCTTTAATTGACTCACGCTTTCAACTGTGAAAATACTAAATCTCCACAAAAAACCCCTTCTGAATTAATTATTCATCTATTACTCAGTTTTGTACTATGAATCACGTTATTTCCTATTTATAGTGCTTTGTACTCATGTAATTGATGCATATTATCATGTGAGTTTTTGAGTCAACGGATAGAAAAGAGGAGAGAGTAATTCTTCTGACTGTTTTTGTATCCTACTCGGTCGTTTATGATAGAGTGAGCTGCGTTTGACCAATCGGTATTAGTGGATTCAGTTGTTGTTGTTGTTGTTGTTAAGTTTAAGTATTCTTGGCCAGAAAGTGAACACGCCATCTATGGACTACCTAGTTTAGTTTAATGATCCGATTATTTGGGCATATATAGAGGTTGAGTCTATAACGAATATCAAATAACACTTACATTCCATACACCTTTCATTTTCAATTCTACAACCAATTTTTTTTTCAAAAAATTTATAACAGAATCTTCCATCACAGACAGAAATATCACTGGCTATTTCATTCGAATGATTCAGATCCTCTACAACCATGTGCTATATTTTCTTATTTACCAATACGTAGTGTTGGGTTCCGATTTTTTATAAATGGTAAGTTATTTTGTATTTATTTTAAAAAAATAAAACATTGTAACTAACACCTATTACTGCTGCTTCGATGGTTAGTGAAATGATAGTTCAGTGGTTGATGTATTTGACTTTCAGCCAATGAAGTTACCGATTCCAACCTTATCTTACTTACTTTGGTTTGAGAAAATTAGCATCACTAGAATGATTTATTATTTATTTCATTTAAACACAAATATTGGTACAACGAAACACCAGATACATATGTGCCGCACAAATCTCATTCGATTTGTGTGAAGGCTGTGATACTGCCCAGGTGCCCAAACTGAAGCAGGTGGTTTTCTTAGTTGACCACACCTGGTTACTTTGACCTAAAAGTCTGATCCACAAGGCAGTGGAGCATCTTAAGGAGATGCAGTCCCATGATAGCCGGTGACCAACGATTGATTGTGTTGTATCCCGAAGAGAATTGCGAATGGTGATTTTTGAGGACTATTTATTGGCCAATGTAATATATATATTTCTTATTGTAACTAACCTAATCATATTCGTTTCCTCTTATCACTAACTTTATTTTGACCTTTGAACCATTATTATACAATTCTTGAGTTATCATCAGTTTATTGATTACTATTCACAGCCACATTTGGCTAAATATTGTACAAATGTTATTTTCTATTTTATGATACGATTTGGTCAGTCTGTTTGGTATATAAACCCAGTATGTTTGTGAATAATGATTCATACCACAGAGGCTGTTATTGGTGTTTTGGACTCAACTGGCTAGACTAGGCAGATAGCAGGACGGTTTCGTGTGTCACTGTTCCAGTCGATAATTCGCTGCTCCCTGATTGGCGGTCTCATCAAGTCACACATTAACTAGGTATCCACTCGACCACAAGTATATCAGATTGATACACCATTTGTTCCCTCAGGATACTGGAGCCAGTCCATGTGCACCATTGGTTTGTAATTAGGGTTTTCCAACTCCTCTAGGTAGCCTCTCCATGTCCACCAACCCAGTTAAAGCACCGGACATTCGCTTCTCTGACAGATGCTATATACGCGTGACCATGTGAGAGCATTTGGAGAGGGAGAGCGGACTCTCCCTACTCTCTGCCGTACCAGGGCATTTGGGGGCCATGTATACAAATTTGTATTTGTCAGTGAGATAAGGTTAGTGAAGTTATATACTTACTGTAGAAAGATAAATATTCGGAAAACATTTCACTTCGGTTAATAGTTCTATCCAAGAAAACATCATTATCCATGTATTATATTATAATGAAATAGGGAATAACGTAGATATGTTTTATGTATTATTTGTGAAGAAAAAGACATTCGCAGGGATTATTAATTATTATTATTCAGGAATTCCCTCTAGTTTTATTTTTAATTGCCGCCATGTATTGTTTCAGAGATATCTGTCGATAACTGAACACTCTCCTATCCCAATTTTATAGATTTTTATTTATTTTAATCATACCATGTTTTCAGATAAATCTTACCATTTGTTTTAGAGTTTTCGCGTGTATTTCAGTCATCTTGAAAATCTTATCAGCTTACGTATATTTGTGTCTTACGTAAATATCAATACGAATTCAGAGGACTCGCTTCATTTTTTGCTAACTTGTGTTATGTCTTATTTATGCTAGATGTCTGTCCGCTTATTGTAGGGATAGTTCACTACTTAGCAATCCTTTCTGTTCTACTTCATGGCTTTACAGCCATGACTTTTAAATTTAGAGCGTATTCGTAGGTTACTAGTGTTTGATCATAGGTGTCTTTGAACAATTGTTGGAGTTTATTAGGACCACCGAATGAGCAGTGTTGATGTTAGATTTAGATTAGAAGATAGCAAATTTGTTGATAAGGCTTTAAACCTTCATCGACTGAGATGGTTGGTGCATGTTATTACGAATACATAACCATGAAGCTCTTTGTTATCTAGTGTAGGCATAGATTGGTAGAAACCTTGAGAGAGTGGATGTACCGAAATATGACACCGGTACATGAAGTCATTGACTGTTTG
The DNA here is from genome assembly GCF_000237925.1 of Schistosoma mansoni. Taxonomy (NCBI): domain Eukaryota; kingdom Metazoa; phylum Platyhelminthes; class Trematoda; order Strigeidida; family Schistosomatidae; genus Schistosoma; species Schistosoma mansoni. The sequence goes on along the minus strand of NW_017386117.1, from coordinate 37,531 downwards.
TCTAAACCATGTTGATAGATTCAGGCTACCTGATTGAGGTTCACATCACAACCATGTCCAATTAGTTTAAACAGTCATATCATGGATATGATCTAACAAAAGAAATAACGGCTTACATTTTATTTTTATTGAAGTTGTATTAATTTTCCATGTTGTGTTATATATGCTTCTACCAACAATAGTAATTGATTATAATAACAGAAGTTGAATATTTGTTGTTTTTTCTTCTCTTTGTACTGAATTACCTCAGCTGATTTCGATTTAACTTCTTCACGTGAAGACGTTGATTCAACAAGTGCTTGGAATCGTTGGCTTGTAGGCAAAATACCAAATATTTTTTCTGATATGATTGAATGTATTGAAAAGGTAAAGTTATTTCCTTCCATTATTATTATCATTATTTATGAGCACTAAACAGTTATTTCGTCCTTCTATTACGTCTCATCATCTGTAAACATCCATTAATATAGTTGAAGTTGTGGAAAGTATCCTCCAGGAAATTCTGATTTTATGACCCAATGTTTACTTTTGAATTCAATGCTGTTTGGAGTTGTTGATATACACAGTTGAGGAGTGTACTTCGATAATTATGAGTGTTATTATTATCATTATCATTATTATTTGAACACATAAATATTAGTACAAAGGAAACACCAGATATATATGCACCGCACAAATCTCATTTGATTTGTGTGAGGGCTGTGATACTGCCAAGGTGCCCAAACTGAAACAGGTGGTTTTCTTAGAGGACAACACTCGGAGCCTTTGACCTAAAGATGTGATCCACAAGGCAGTGGAGCATCGTAAGGAGATGCAGTCCCATGGTAGTGGGTGACCAACAGTTGGTTCATACGCCATTTGTTCCTTCAGGATACTGGAGCCAGTCCATGTGCACCATTGGTTTGTAATTAGGGTTTTCCAACTCCTCTAGGTAGCCTCTCCATGTCCACCAACCCAGTTAAAGCGCCGGACATTCGCTTTTCATCCTCTCAATTTCGTAAACAACAGTAATGCCAATGTGAGAAGGCAGTGAATAGGACTTCCCTGACGGAGGCTATATACGCTTTGCCATGTGAGAGCATTTGGAAAGGGAGAGCGGACTCTTCCCACTATCTGCCCTACCACGGCATTTGGGCACTTTATTAAATATTATATGTTCATTGTTATATTGAATTTTTCTCACAAGATATTTCAACAGGTTTCTCCTACAAAAAAACGATGGCTGCACATGTATATAACATAAATCAAGTAAATTATTTAGAATCCAATGAAATGACTTCTTATAAGATTAGGATCTGTACAACTTTTACTTCGAACTGTGTTTACAAATACGAGTTATTCAGTAGGTCAGTTTTAACGACCTGTTCGTAACATAGTATATTTGCTAGACAAGGTATTTTAAAGCATTTATACCTTTGTTTGCGCGCATGAATTCTAATGTATTGACGCCTCGTTTTACCACAAAATATACAAAGAGAGAGATATGAGTGAAATGGATAGTTAGTATCTAGTAAGAAGACACTTTCCATGAGTTTGCAAGATTTTAGATGTCTATCCACAACCATATTAATAATGGCCTCAAAAGATTCATCACACACGCCCTGCTAACTGCCTTTAGCACTCTCCGCAATACAGCAAAATCTCTTCTTAAAAGCCCAGGAATATATGGTAATATTCAAAAATCGAAAAATCGTAAGAGTAAATGTCGAATAACTCCAAAACCATGCAGTCGCTTTATGTAGTAAGTCAGACGGAAAACTTTCTTCGATAACAGTAAAACATGAGAAGACCTAGAGAGGTCAGAGGAGAAACCTACAGCAAGATAAGTGATCTTTGACATTTTTTTTTCATTAAAAAAATCTCCAGTAGTACAAGGTTTATGGGATTCAAACAAGATGTTTAGGAGCTGTTCATGTCTCCAGCTAAATTTAACAGGTTGATATTCAACTGTTAAGATAATTGGATAGTTGAAGATAATCGTCAGCAGACCCAATGGACTTAGATTTTGCATTGATCGATACTCGTCAGGGTTTCTTGCCTACTACTCCTCTTGACTATCTAACATTTTAGCATAGTGTGCAAAATGTTGATTCACTTAAGTTAAAATCTCCACATTGCAAGTTGATTCATGAAATTCGATTGGTATCATAGGATAAGCACAATTATGTCAATGCATAACACGATATGACATAATAACATATTGGGATGAATTAACCATATTAAACAATCATCATTCTGAACTGATCAATATTCTTAAGTGTAATTGTTTCTGGTCAATTTGTTTATTTGCCCATTTTCTTTTCTGTCCATTGGTTATTTAGTTACCAGAATCATGTTTTACAGTTGACTTGGATTCGTCTAAGTCAAATGACAATTTGGGATATACACGCATTGAATTGATTGGGCGTATTATTTCTTGTCTTCCATATAATTTATCATTTTCATCTTCGAGCTTATCATCAACGGCAGCTGGTTGTTTGACAAATCGTTCCATCACACCGTCATCATCATCATCATCATCAATCACCACAACGATAACAAATGACAATGTGTTCTTCGGTTTATCAAATCAATTACGCGCTAAATTATCAAATCTTGCATGGTTACCAGGTATTCAACGTACAATTGATTGTTTACCGAACATTGATTCGTGTAAATATGTGATTGCATCAAAGTTATTAGTTGTTCCAACATTATTATCCTCAACATCATCTTCATCAATGTTGATGGAGAAAGAAGGTAGCCATTCTTCAGAATGGACGAACTCTGTAAGCTACGTAAAATTTATTTCGAATTATATTCGTTTAAAGTTTCTTACTCTCGCTTATACAGTTTTTTGATGCTTAGTTCGATGTTAAATTGCGTTCAATATCCAATCGCCAAACATTGGTAGTGATAGTAGTGTGGTGTATGCTACTCAGATATAACTAGTATGCAGCATCAATCAGAAGTGAATTGCCTGTTAAGAGGATAACTGACTACTAATTTTAATTCCAAAATTTCAAAGCTGAATTCAGGAACATTAACTCGACTTCTTGAATCTTTTTATTCTTAATCTCTGATCCTTAACGACATTCCAGTTTTCACTAGAGATACTCACACGTTCTCCGTTCTTGGTATTGTGTGTTTTAGTAAGAAATAATATTTCCGAGGGGTGTATCTCTTTCCTGAATGTTGGGAATAATGTCAGGTTGTGAGAATTTGTTTTGTTGAGCTGGTGTATCGAATTACTCAACGGTAGGAACAATCAAGAATGAAGTAATTAATGAATAACTTTTGTTGAATGTTTCTGTCCTATAAATGTCATCTACTTTCTACGTCTTTTCATCATTGATTCTTAAACAGTTTGTTTAAATTATAATACCCTTTTCCTAGTGTAAGTACAGGTTTTTTATTGATTATTATTCATAAAGTATACTGTGCTTCTCAGTTCATTACTCGCTTACCAGGTCACAACTAACTTGGTGGTCATTTTTATAGTCTGGTGTTTCAGTCATATTTCGGCACATATCTTTCTAAGACGTGGGAATATTATATTTAGAATTGGCAATGCAATCTAAGAAAACTTTCTTTTCGTAAACTAAAGACCTATCTCTTATTTTAATAAATTTTATCATTGAGTAGCGATTGCCTCTTCACTGTTCTAATATCCCTCAAATTCAGTTTGAATAGATGGAGAAACTGTATTTAGCACTCAGAACCGTCTCTACATTGTCTTTGGAGAAAAACTATAAATACCTAATTTGTAATTAAGTTTCTGCTTGTTAGTTCTACAATTATATCATGTGAACATCTCTACTGATGGTTCTGTAGACGATCATTTCATAAAAGTTTTAGAATAGAACAATCTTTCAACTTAAATCCTTATCAGAAGGAGTATTTTTGTGGATATTATAGTAATTTCAATAGTTGAAATCATGAGTCCATTGAAGCTAGACCACCATGGAAAGACTGGTAAACTGTAATTTGCTATCACTATTATTTCGGGGATTTACTGGGAGAGCTTAGAACGAAAATCTGTTCATACGATATTATAATATGCTAACTAA
>NW_017386117.1:25707-33282 GCF_000237925.1 Schistosoma mansoni | reverse complement strand
CCAGGTTTTCCATGGTGGTCTAGCTTCAATTGACTCATGATCTCAAATATTGAAATGAAATCCTTATCTTTGTAATACATTTATATTATCAAAAATGTACCTCAGTTACATAATCTTTTTTATTACATATCTATGTAATTTATACATTTCATTCGATTATTTATAGAGTACCTCATCCAATCATAGTGAACTGATTCTATTACGTCTTCTAATCGATTATCTACAAATCTATGAACCACATCCAGAATTGTTAATATTTTCATCTCATCATAGACGTTTATCAATGAAGTCAATTGAAATAGAAGACACTATGAAAGATATGACCAATGTTGATGATATTATTGATAAATATCAATCTACAGATTATGTAATAGATCGAAATAGAATAGATGCATTACATTGGTTGGGTGCTCAAACAATTTCTATTGAATCTCTTTTAAATTTAGCTACAAATTTAAAACCTGGTAAATACTCTTTGTTCAATGAGTTTCTTTTATTGTTATTAATAATAGTAATTAATTAATTATTTATTTAAACACATAAATATTGGTACAAAGAGGCACCAGATACATATGCGCCACACAAATCTCATTCAATTTGTGTGAGGGCTATGATACTGCCCAGGTGCCCAAACCGAAGCAGGTGGTTTTCTTGGGGGGGGGCACACCCGGAGCCTTTGAACTAACGGTCTGATCCATAAGGCAGTGGAGCATCTTAAGGAGATGCAGTCTCATGGTAGTCGGTGACCAACGATTGATTCATACGCCATTTGTTCCTTTAGGATACCGGAGCCCATGTGCACTACTGGTTTGAAATCAGGGTTTTCCAACTCCCCTAGTTGAACTTTCCATGTCCACCAACTTGGTTAAAGCGCCGGACATAATAATAATAATAATAAATCCCAAAGAAATATGTATACAATAATTTTAAACGGTGATTAGCCACTATTCACAGTTACCTGCAGATGGTTATGATCATCAATATTCCTTTCTTGGTATCTTCTCATCACCTTATATATTTGATGTGTGTATTCTTTAGTATTCGTCAATCATTTCTGCTAAGGATAGAAAAGGTGTAAAGTATACAAACCACTGTAATGTTGCTAACTCTTGAGTTTTTTTCCGGTAATTAGATTAGTAAGTTTATACGATTGACAAACATAGTTAGTTAGTTACAAACAAATCTGAAAACAGGGAAATTTACGTCAATAAATCCATGTTTAAAAAAGTAATAGCACATAAGTTTGAGGAGATTGATATTAGATTGAATACTTCTTAATTTACGAGTAATTTTTGAAAATCTACTTCACTGATGAAGCACAAACTAATATGTTTAGTTTTTCGAACCGCAATATTTAGTATGACAGTTATTCACACTATCCTTGGGTGCTCAAAGGAAAGTAGGTGAAGCACTACTTTTGATTTTTTAAATCATCGTTTCACTGTTTACTAGTTTGAATACCATGTCACATGTTTGAACCGATGTGATGATTATATGCTTGAAATCAACTAGAGAATTATTGAACGCTAATCCTACACAATTACAACATCAGTGAGTTCATGATATTGCAAAACGACTATCAAACGCTGTCGGTGATTTTTATCTTACCATTGATACGATTGAAGTTCTTCAGCTACAGTTTCTCACTAGAATCCATCTAAAATTAGCCGCAAATGACTTATAAAACTGAGATGTTTACCACTTATTGATCACTTGATCGAAAGGATTCGATGAACACTAAAGGACCTGACAAACATAACGTTTGTCAATATCCACTGATTATTTATTGATACGTTCTAGACTAAAGATGAATTAGGTGCCCTGTGTTTCATGGTAATCAATCAAAGTAGACAACAACCAATTCTTGATCTGAGACTCCTGATCACATTTATCACGGTAATGAAAATGATGTATATCACAACTATTGATATGTTGATTACTAGTTTTCTTTTTTCTATGTTTCAGAGGATATCAATCGTCCTGGTTTACTTTCAGTACTCATGTCTAGTTTTGATGCTTGTTTGACTACATACAACACACCTACTTCTAACTGGTCATCACAATTATCATTGTCATCTAAACCATCAATTGCGATATCTAGACGTCGTCTTCTAACAGCTCTACAACATTTACCTATTTTTCCATTAACTAATGGACAATGTATTCGTTTAAATGATAAACAGAAACATTTTTGGTCTAATGATATTCATCCAGTTGTTTTATTGCCTCCTTCTCCATCAGAAATCGCTTCCATGTTGATTGGAATCACATATGGTAGGTTAAAAGATTTTACTGTAGTTGAGACAATTTTTCATTGGACTTTAGTGTGTTCCAAACATCATCTAGTGCTCTTAAGGCGAGAAGATGTTGGCTATGAAGAGGTGAATTCAGTGAAATAGGTGTGTGTTTTGGACTGACTGATTATGACAGTGTAGTGCAGGATATGCGTTTCGTTCTATTTGGTACTTATCAGTTGGGTGTACTTGAATCTCAGATCTGATGTTTATTCTATGATATATCCCAACCAAGACTGATCAAATGTCACTCAAAATATAAACAACGAGATAACTCAAACGATTACAGATTCAACCAATTATAAACAGTGAATTTAAACTTCACCCTATTGCACAAGCAAGTGGCTATCAGGACTCAGTAGCTAAGTGGATAATACGATGGCGTTTGAAGCGAACAGTACTGGATTTGAGTCCCGGAGTGAATATCAACTCTGAGATGCAGCTACACCCATCTGACGAGTCCAAATAGGACGAAACGCGCGTCAAACTGGATTCCGCTGCTAGCCACTATCCATCTTTGCTTATAGATACTAATAATAGTTTTATTGTTAAGAGCTTGAGTATTCATCATGAAGATTATAATTGGGAAAGGAAGGCTCAGCTTGATAAGATAACATATTGAAATTGAGATAACTATAGTCAGGAGGATTATAGAAACAGAAATAAACCAGTCGGGGTAGAAGATTCATGGACAAGATGGAAAGGAAGCAGATGATTATGAAGCAAGAAAAGTATGGAATAGAAAGAAAATTATGAAACGAACTTCTCAACTACTTCAATCTGCTCACCATCTAGGGTTAGTACAGGATAAGAATCCTGCCAGTCTTGTAGGAGTACTTTGCACTTGGAGGGTGCAAAGCACATACCATACCTGCGGACGCAGAATCTGCTTTGATTGAGTGTCCCATATTCACAGGGTATTTGATTATTTAGCTTCTTAGTGAACCGTTTCTGCTTCTTTTCGGCCAAGCCGTATAATCTCCTAGAATTTTTTTGATAAAGTACTCATCAAACGACCTATATCCCTGGCTCCACATGATCATGATAAATTTGACTGACTCTAAGTTGATGACAACTAACTGGTTGACTCTCATTATCGATAAGCATTTCAACACTAGAATTTATTCATGTATATGTTTTCCTTTATTCATTTCTTCTTTTTCTAGATGATTATATTCAATTAATAGAAAAATTAGGACCAATCATTAAACCAGATGCTTTTCAATTGAATCAAATCAATTATCATAAAGATTATTCCACTTTATTAACTGATCAATCACCAATTGGTTTAGGCATACAAATAGCTTATCCTTCTATTGTTCTCACAAAATGGATTATTCCATATTTAAAATTAAAACAATCCAATGATCATTTCATGGAAGTATCAATGATACAAATGAATTGGTATATCACTGTAGCACAATTTTATGCTTTAATCCATTTGAATATAAGCCATTGCCAAACAGAAAGTATCAATGAATTTTCAAGTATCTTACCAATTGTTGTTTCCAATAAACTAGGTGAAAATTCTATTCTACCAGCATTATGTTATGAAAAAGGATTACAACGTGATAAACCAATTATTTTACCCCCACGTTCTTATACTATAGCTTCATCAACTGGTCCAATGGAATCATCATCGTCATCATCATCATCAGTAAACAGCGATAAGAATTTCATGGAACAATTAGAGGTTGATTTATTTAAATTTTTAATTGATCAAATAAATGATTCTGATTGTATATATACAGTATCACCAAAATATTTTCAAGGTATTTCAACGAATCCACAACAAGGTTCTCGATGGTATGATCTATTTTCAAAGGCTGGTTAGTTTACCCTTTTTTTACTGTTCGGTTACTCATTTATTTGTATTGTTATTATTCAATTATATTTCGATAGCTAAGGGTGGCCAGACTAAAACATGGCATGAATCCATGAAGTCACTGACAAGTGAATTGAGCCATGCTGGTAGGTGTAGACTACCTGGTTGTGTTTCTGATGTTTCGTGACTTAATATCTTGAATACAGTGGTCTTGAGTGCTGTTAGAGGTATGAGGGCAGTTATCACTTCCCGGTTGCCCACACCGTGGAAGGGTTCTTCTAGAGGTACCTGAAAAGGAAATCGAGTTAGAAGTGGTCTTAATGACCTCAGAGCGTGACCTCAGTGCCCAATGGACAACTGCTTGGTGTCGGTCACACACGACCTTTCTGTGGGTAATTTTTGTGTTAGCTCCGTACTTTTTGGGACCTTACCACCAGAGACGGATATCCGTGGGATAAAGCGAGATGTTCATTTTTAGGGTCGACGTTTTCTAACCCCACCCCTGCTTGTGGGAAGGCAGCATCGCTGTTATGCTGGTTTTCTGAAGGGAACACCTTACTGCGGTCACACATTTGTACAGTCAACAGTACGACTTCGGACCTTGGGTTTGCTGCCTTTAGTCTTACTGCTCTTCAACCGACTTGTCTGGCATGGTAGGACCTTGAGGAACGATTGTTCCAGCTAGTATATCTCGATTGGTTCATCACGATAGGCAAGCCCGACCACCACGTCAAGGTAGAAGCAACGTTCGGGTGACTTAATATAAGCTTATATATACATTCCTTTTATTATATGATTCCATTTGACCTATTGACTACTATTATAATATTTACTATTCTTGATTTATTCCCAATTTATTAGTTACAGGCTTTCCCATTCACAACCACTTTTGGCTTGATCTTGTATAATTGCCATTTTCTATTTTATGGTATGGTGTGGTTTGATTTGTTTGTATATAAACCAAGTATATCTGAAATATTTTGTTCATGCAATGGAAGCTGGGATTATGTTGTGGACTCAACGGACAGAGCTAGACAAGTAGAACCAATATGGATTCAGATTTGACTCTAGGCTGTTTTTATTGATTAACGCATCATTGGTTTGGCACAGTGCCAAGTTCGTATAAGTTGGTGTTCAGTTGGCGATCATATCACGTGATAAAGTAACAGGGCAAAAGTTATAACAGTTTTATTCGAGATTTGAAGTTCCATAGCTGAATTTTATGTTACATTGTTTTACCATTTTTTTTGTTTCTCCTTTTTTTGCTCATATTTACTAGGTGTATGCACTTTATTGTCTGTTCATAAAATCAAATATTTTTATCAAGTATCTGGTACCACCGTAACATCAATAAAAACTTCTAAACATGATGTTGTATTATCAACTATATTAAAAGATTCAATACCTTTACCAATAAATCATCGTTTACAAAAGTCAATCATTGAAGCATTAAACAAACAAGGTCTAACATTATCAATCATTAATACACCATTAAGTGATAATAATACTATATATTTAATTGAAGATTATATTTCACCTGGTATTGATCTACTTTTAACTTGTATTGCACGACTTCAAGATAAATTGATTGGGAAAGAGATGGCTGAACGTTTAAGCTGTCTATTACATGATAATTGGTCGTCATATAATCCGTAAGTTAATTTCTTGTTTGTTTGCTTTTTAACGATTATAACTAAGAATGTTTATATTATACTTGTAAGTGAATTCTTCATGAGGTTGTTTTGTTCTATTTGATAGAGATATCTGTCGATCACTGAGCATTAATGGCCAATGGTTATCGAATTAGACCTATTCTACCAAGAGAATATTTTGTTAACTGCTTCCAACCTGACACATTACAAATTGGTCGACAAAATTCATTACTCATTGATTAATCAATTTCAATAGGTGTGGCCAGCTGTGGTTGAAGCTAGCACACGATATAGATCCAGGTTTTCTTGCTGACTTCTGCCGAACACCTATCGTTTGATTTTAATTACTATTTAGTGTTTATTCAATTATTATTTTTTTGTAGGTATTTATATAATTTGAAGGCAGATTTTGTAACAAGTTAACATCCACTGAAGTGGGGAATAGAATTGTCAGTTGAATGTGTCATTTCATTTATTTGCGTGAGGGCTGTGATACTGCCCGGGTGCCCAAACTGAAACAGGTGGTTTTCTTAGGGGACCACACCCGAAGCTTTGACCAGGTCTGATCAGCAAGGCAGTGGAGCATCGTGAGGAGATGCAGTCCCATGGTAGCCGGTGATCAACAATTAGTTCATATGCCATTTGTTCCCTCAAGATACTGGAGCCCATGTGAACCATTGGTTTGGAATCAGGGTTTTCCAACTCTCCTAGGTGAACTTTCCGTGTCCACCAACCCGGTTAAAGCTCCGGACATTCGCTTTTTGTCCTCTCAATTTCGTAAACAACACTGATGCCACGAGAAGGCAGTGAGTAGGACTTCCCTGGTAGAGGCTATATACGCGTGGGCATGTGAGAGCATTCGGAGAGGGAGAGCGGACTCTCCCCACTCTCGACCGTACCAGGGCATCTGGGGGCATATGCATCCGGTGCCCTTTGTACCAATATATATGCGATTAAATAAATAAACATACTTATCTCAGGCCACTGAAGTGGAAACTGTAAATAAGTGAATTTATGTAGGGGACGTTAGTGGACACCTTTTTACGTTCTAGTTCAAATTGATGACTTTCACGTCTTATTCATTCTTACAGTACCGTTCATCAACCCTTGAATAGAAGTTTAGTATCACAAATTTAACAACTACGTTTAAGTTATGCATCTAGATTTAGCAATCTTAGTCGTAAAAAGACAAGTAACTTGTTCATTACTTCCTTAGTTTTCAATAGTTCTCCTACTGATAAAAGTTTGCAATCAAGAGTTTGTTAAATTAAAGAAACCTTCATAAAACTAGGCAATCAATTGTAGTAATGCTACAATAACACCAACAACTAATAATGGTAATAATAATAACAGCTTTATGCAATATTCATATGTCCAGTACTATATAGAATTCATGTTCCAACTCTTAAACACACATATTTCCTTGCAGCTGAGTTATTATTAGTAGTCCTCACAAAAACAGCTTGAGCAAGATTTGAATAGTTTAAAAGAAGGCTAATATGGCGTTAGTCCATGAAGTCACTGACTGTTGAACCGAACCGTGTTAGTAGTTTCAGACTATTTATTTGGAAGCACTGGATGGCCGTTTCGTCCTGTTATGGGACTCCTCAGCAGTGCGCACCCACAATCCCGCACTCGCGAAATTCGATCCCAGGACCTACCAGTCTCGTGGTTTGAACTCCACTGGTCACTGCTTCTCACTAGAACTCCTTGATGTACTTTTCGAAGTCAGTCACTAGTGAGCATATGATTATATTAATTATCAGAAGGGGTTTTGTGGAGATTTAGTATTTTCATAGTTGAA
>NW_017386117.1:0-25507 GCF_000237925.1 Schistosoma mansoni | reverse complement strand
TACTAAATCTCCACAAAACCCCTTCTGATATTTATTTGGGGTCCTTACGATTATTATGATCAATGGTTAGAGACACTGTGTGACATGTTTCAGAATAAATCTCACTAACATAAATGTATTCATTCTTTATTCCCCACCCCGCAATACATTTTTCCACACGGTTTCACCCTCTCTTTTCGAATTATATTCTCAATTATTAATCTCTTTACTATTAGTTATACTCGTAGTACTTCTAGTACTCTGGTGTTTCTCTAGATAATTTCATCTTGGTGGTTTGATTTGGTATGGGAATTTTCAACTATTACAGATATGTACCTAGTTCTACGTTGATATTCAAGTTTAGAGTTCCACTGTAGTTGTGGTCATTTGCAATCCATCTCAAGGAGATCAGATCACGAGAATTTCAGATCTTGCAATGAAAACTATTCTTTTTGATCACTGAATTGAAATTTAGTGGTTCGTATTTATGACATAGTCAGTCAGTCACAACTTAGAACTTCGTACGTACGTACATCAGTTCGAGTTGCCGTATAACATTAGCGCAGAGATGCATTTGTCGATTCAAATCCCATAGTAGTAGAAGTAGTATGAGTATAAGCATTAATGTAAAAGATTAGGGTTTGAAGATGTTGTTGAAGGAATATAATCCAGTGAAATAAATTTGAAAAGAGAAAAATGATAAAGATATGAAGAGTTCAGAAGATTATAATTTGGCAGAACACAAAGAGTGGATGCACCTTATCCATTGCAAACGATTTTGGGTCATGTCATTCAAGGTCTCTAACCATCGATTGTTATCATTTCGCGCATCCCAACCAGGTAGCCTATACCTACCAACATGGCTCAGTCCACTTGTCAGCGACTTCATGGATCTGTGCCACGTTTTGGTCTGGCGACCCCTAGCTTTCTTCCAACCTACTCCTACACCATAAAACATTGCACGTCGGGGTAGTCGGTGGTTGGGCATACGTAACATGTGTCCTAGCCACGCAGTTACATTCACTCAACGCCACCAGTAATGTTTTCTGTTTAACTACTACTAATTTAATTTGCGAAATTTTGTAATACACTTATCTTTGCTTTAATTTTTAAAAGAGTCCAGTCTGCATTATTCACTCGTATAAAAATTGAAAATGATTCATTGGATAAATTGGATTCAAACACAAATGATGGTTTTCCTCCTCCTCCTTCTCCTCCTCCTACTATTACCATTCATGATACATTATATTATTTAGATTATTCATCTTGGTTATATAAACTACGTGAAACTGCTTGGTTACCAATTGAATCAACTACATTAACATTATCATCTAATCAACTTATGTGTCCTGTTGATTCACATATGATTTATTCTCCTTCAGCATTTTATCAATTACAACTACAAAATTCTCAATTATTTAAATTACTTAAAGATACTTGTTTGATTTGGTCACCTGGATCATATATTGTTAATAATCCATTAAATAGTCAATTTACCAAATCTATTGGTCTTATTAATCAACCTGATCGTTCAACATTTGAAGTAAATTTTAATTGTTTGTTTGTTTGTTGATAAAGAATATTTTTGAAATGATATTTATTTTACTGATGTATAACAAATGTTACTTACTTACGCCTGTTACTCCCAATGGAGTATAGGCTGCCGACCAGCTTTCTCCAATCCGCTATATCCTGAACCTTCCTTTCTAATTCTATCCAACTTTTGTTTATCCTTCGCATGTCTGTCTCTATTTCTCGGCGTAATGTGTTATTTGGTCTTCCTCTTTTCCTTTGGCCTTGAGGATTCCATGTGAGGGCTTGTCTTGTGACGCAGTTGGGTGGTTTCCTTTAAAGTGTGCCCAATCCACTTCCAGCGCTTCTTCCTGATTTCTTCCTCCTCTGGATAAATATCTGGTTTGTTCTCTCTCATATTAGGTTGTTGCTGACAGTGTCTGTCCAATGGATCAGAAGTATCTTGCGTAGACAACTGTTAATAAACACTTGTATCTTCTGGATGATGGGTTTCGTAGTTCTGCAAGTTTGCGCCCCATAGAGTAGAACTGTCTAGACATTTGTATTGAAAATTCTAACCTTGGTGTTGGTTGACAATTATTTTGAGCTCCAGATGTTCTTCAGTTGTAAATGTGCTGCTCTTGTTTTGCCGATCCTCGCTCTCACATCTGCATCTGATCCACCGTGTTCATCAACGATGCTGCCCAGGTATGTGAAGGTTTCCACCTCCTCCAAAGCTTCTCCGTCAAGTATGATTTGATTGGTGCATGTTGTATTGTGTCGGAGAGTCTTGCTTTTCCCTTTGTTTATATTGAGACCTAGTGCTGCTGAGGCTGCTGCTACACTGGTCGTTTTCTCTTGCATTTGTTGTTGCGTGTGTGATAGAAGAGCCAGATCATCTGCGAGGTCTTGATCGTCCATCTGCATCTTAGCTGTCCACTGTATCCCGTGCATTCCTCCAGACGTTGACGTCTTCATAATCCAGTCGATCACCAGGAGAAAGAGAAAGGGTGAGGGTAAGCAACCTTGCCTAACACTGGTCTTTACCTTGAATCAGTTGGTGAGTTGTTACTAGTATAATGTTGTAGAAATGGTTGGATTTTATTAAGATCGCGGATGGATCGAAGTTAGACAACTATTGAAAATCTGAAAGCGCCAGACGGCTGTTTCGTTTTAATATCTGATTCTGCGATAGTACTCATCTAAAACTCCTCAATCAGCAATTAGACCCAGTATCTTTTCTCTTGTAAGTCACTCAGCAAAAATAACGGGACAGAGTTGTACAATTCCATGGATTGATCAAAATTATACATGATACATCGATGATTCGATTTTCATCTGATTTCATCACGAGAAAGACCCAATACATGAAATTAACGTAACTTGTTATAGCTTGTGGCCGATTGGATGCCTTGTTAACGTATAACGTGATAAGACCGCCAAGCAGAAAGCAGCGAATTATCGATTGGAACAGTGACACACGAAAACTGTACTAGGAGTTTAGAGTACTTGTCGGTCCTGCTGCTGCCTAGCCCAGCTAGTTAAGTTCAGAACAGCCTCTGCGCTATGAGTCATTATATTTCAAACATACTGAGTTTATATACCAATCAAACTGACCACATTGTACCATAAAATAAGAAACGACATTTGTACAAGATTCAGCCAAATGTGGCTGTGAATAAGGGAGATAGTAAGTGGTAGACAGGACATAATTCATGAATGGTAAATCGTATAACATTAGTTATAGTTCAAAATAAAGCTTATAATAAGGGGGACACGAATATGAATGGCTTAGTTATTTAGAGATTATACGATAAAAAATATTTACATAATATTGGTTCATAAATGGTTCTCAAAAGTTGCCATTTTTGATTCTCTTCGGGATACAACATAAATACACAAAATGGATGTTGAACTGAGGTGTGTTTGCAGATAGAGACTATCTAGTTAGAGCGGGGTTCACTCTGTAATACCGAATATTGTTTAGAGATATACTGGTTAGTATAGCCCAGATTCAGGAACAGTGTCTCAGATGCATTTACGCTCTATCTTTCCCTGGATCTTGAAATTCATTGTCTATTACATGCATTCTCTTCTCATGAACATAAATTAACACTTCTGTCAACTACAATTGTATAATGGAAGACGTTACATTGAATTATTGAGGCTATTTTCAAATGAATTATTTATTATTATATTGCTTTAGTTTTAGTGAACACAGTTTCTCCATCAAGTGTAATTGGATTGGTGTTCTCCGTGTTGTATTTGAGGATTTTGCTTTTTCTCTTGTGTATGATTAGGCCTACTGCTGTATAGGCTTCTACTACACTGGTTGCATTGACCTGCATTTGTTGATGTGTATAGGATAGAAGTTCCAGGTGATCTGCGAAGTCTAAATCGTCTAGTTGCATTCAAGCTGTCCAATTTGAGTTAATTAAATTGTAAAACCGTCTTAAACGTTAAAGATAATGACTGAAATGATTCAATTTTACGAAATTGACGTAAAATTTTACATGAAAACATTTGTCATAGTATTTTGTTTTCAGTGAGTGTTATGTTTTTCTCATTCTTTCCGCCGCCTACTCCCTCCTCTATAGGCTTTAATGAGGTGTTTAGGTGAAAAAGCTAGAGACAATTCAATTGATTCTGTACATCTAACACCAGATCTTATGTTATTTATATATCGTACTGCTGTACAATATTATCTTCGTGATGTCGTTGGTGATTATTCACGGGCAATTGATTCAAGTATGGAACATTCATTAACTGATTGGCTTCGGTTGGTATTTGCAAATCCTACCTATCCATGTATTTTAGTTCAATGTCCAAATACTATGATAACACGAAAACTTATGCATAAGCGTCCACGTAGTGATACTAATACTACTGTCAATACTCACAATAATGATAATGTTGATCTTTCTGAAAGCAACGTTTATAAATGTCCTGTTTGTGAGGCGATGCCGAAATCATCAACTTCAATGAAAGCAGTACCAGGAAAACGACGTCCACGGTCAAATGTTGATATAGACATTAGTGGCGGTAGCAGTGATGAACTAGATCAGTCTACGCCTGTATATCATTTGGTTGATATTGATGTTGTTTGTTGGGAATCCGTTGTTATTGACAATAATCTACTCAACTCGAAATATTCAAACGATAACTGTAGCAGTGATTTAGGTAATAACAATTCTGTGCATAACACAGAAGATGTGGAAGAAGATACTGGTGAATATTTCAATGATCAATGTATACTGGTCAACTGTACTACATCGGATGGGAACGAACAACCACTCATTCCTGTTAAAACTATAAATCGACCACGTATATTTGTTTTATCAAAATGTTATGGTTCAGAATCTCGTCAATTTTTCATTGAAAAACTTGGTGTAAGTTGTTTTTATTAATAATTGAAATCATGAGTCAATTGAAGCTAGACCACCATGGAAAACCTGGAAGCATTGGACTGCTGTTATGTCCTAGATTGGTAGGTCCTGGGTTCAAGTCTCGCGAGTTCGGGATCGTGGATGCGCACTGCTAAGGAGTCCCATAATAGGACGAAACGGTCGTCCAGTGTTTTCAGGTTTTCCATGGTGGTCTAGCTTTAATTGACTCATGATTTCAACTCTGAAAATTCTAAATTCTGCACAAAACTCCTGATTTATTAATAATGATGAGAATAAATCGTATTTCTTGTATGTATTTTAAGGTTCTATGACCAAAGACTACATATTAACACAGTAAACCTTGAGGATCGTTTTCTAATGTGAACGTTAGTGACCGACTGACAAAAATTTTATCTTAAAAAGTTAAACACTATTCTATGTTCAACAAATGTGTTATGTTAGTTAAAAAGAAAACACCACATATAAAAGGGTATTAAGTATAAGTGCTTGAGTTTCAAGCTCATGAATTTATAATTGACTATCAGATAGATGATTCGTTATGTCCATCACATGAACCATGATAGTACGTCGAATACATCGAAGAAGAACATCGAAGGTGATTTCATATTGGAAGTTTATCAAATTTCAGTATTTAGTTGGCTTGTTTACTGGGTACATATTTATTTTCTTAACTTAAAGGCTCATTTTAAGTTGAAGGGCTAGTAATTATTATTACTCAGTCAATCATTGAGTAATGGCCAATGTCATGTTTATCTAATTATTTAGGTTGATCAAATCCTACCCATCAAGTTACAGTCTAGCTATTAATATAAATGATTCATCATCATGTGCACTAATATTTTAATGTTAAATAGTTGGAGATGGTCGATATGATACCCTAAGCCTCTAGTTTTCATATTACCTGTACTCAACAGTAAATCGTACCTGAACTCTTAAAGAAATTGATAATGGGATTCGAACTTATTTATTTATTTAAACACATAAATATTGGTGTAAGGAGACCGCACAAATTTCATTTGATTTGTGTGAGGGCTATGATACTGCCCAAGTGCCCAAACTGAAGCAGGTGGTTTTCTTGGGGGTCCACACCCGGAGCCTTTGACCTAAAAATCTAATCCACTAGGCAGTGGAGCATCGTAAGGAGATGCAGTCCCATGGTAGTTGGTGACCAACAATTGATTCACACGCCATTTATTCAATAAGGATACTGGAGCCAGTCCATGTGCACCATTGGTTTGGAATCAAGGTTTTCCAACTCCCCTAGTTGTCCTCGCAGTGTCCATCAACCCGGTCAAAGCGCTGGACATTCGCTTTTTGTTCTCTCAACTTCATAAACAACAATAATGCCACGAGAAGGCAGTGAGTAGGACTTCCCTGGTAGAGGCTATATATGTGTGGCCATATGAGAGTATTTCGAGAGGGAGAGCAGACTCTCCTTTCTTTCGACCGTACCATGGCATTTAGGTCACCCCTTTTTCACAATCTTAGATATTACTATTATGTTGTTCAAGTTATTATGATTATCATTGATGATTATAATTCCATTAATATTCTATTCTCTTATAATTTATTTTATTTAAATTTATTTACTTCAAAGTTACCATCTACTTCAACAATCGATGAAATCCTGGCTTTACGTCCAAATCTACCATCTAATTTCACAACAATGAATCACAATAATACAGATTATAGAACATCTTCAATATATGCTAAATCTTTATATGAATTCAATAAAAGATTATCACATTGGTATTCATTATTAGATTATTGTTTACATGAAGAATATTTCACTGAATATCGATTACGTAATAAAACTGAATTAGTAAATAATGATAAACAAAAAACGGGTCGAACTACTACTGCTACTACTACTACTAACAACTTGATAAATACTGCTACTGAATTAAATAAAAGTAGTCAATTAGAATATATTAAACAATTTCCAATTATATTAGATTCTTTTGGACAATGGCATAAACCATGTGATGTAAGTTGATTGTAGTTTTTTGAAAAAATTCTTTTCTTGTTTAGTTTTTGTGTGCATAAAGAGGAGGTATCGAGATCGTCTTCTTATGTTCGTGGTGTTTTGATATGACAGATGAAATTGATCTACACACAATGAAAACCAAAGTGACTAATGCTAATCTAGCCCATCTTTGACTCTGTAATAGTGTTAGCTTGACTGTAGAAGGTCATTTACTTACTTACTTAGGCCTGTTACTCCTCGTAGAGGAACATAGGCCGCCCACCAACATTCTCCATCTAACTCTGTCCTGGGCAATCCTTTCCAGTTATTTCCAGTTAATATTCATCCTTTTCATATCTACTTCTATTTCCCGACGTAATGTGTTTTCTAGCCTTCCTATTTTCTGCTTCCCTTCCGGATTCCAAAGTATCGCTTGACTCACGATGTAGAAGGTCAGATTCACCATAAATCAATTACAGTAGTTCTACTCTATACTTGAGAATCCCGGTCACCTTGAGTTTGAGGATGTCCATTAACTCTACATTTTATCATCGTTGTTTCAGAAGAATTGGTGAAATCCAGTGGCAACGCCATGTTAGTAATGTGAAGGTTCGGTAGTATGTTTAGGCCTAATGATGATGATTCAGCTAGTGTTCCTGTTTTGAGCCACTGACTTCTATGACTTGAACATGCTTTGCGAATATTACTCTAGCGGCTTCCATATCATGCACTATACTTCAACTTCTAGACAAATGGGAGGAGCGTAGAGCTGGTCGGTTTTCGATATGGTGTAGTGGTATGGGACGAGGAGCTGTATAAGGTTGAAATCTCTCAGTTCATCATGATTCTCTGACCGGAGCCTTAGATGTGGTGCAATTTAGTAGCCTTAGACGTGACTAACGGTCTTACCGTGGTTTTTTCACATTCTTCATCAAAATGAGCGGAAGTTACGTTGATGAAAAATGTACTTTTCTGTTCATATTTTAATACGATTTGTACTTTCTATTATGTCATTCCCTCGTTTATTTCTTCACAATATTATCTCTTTATTTTTGTGGCATATACTTTGTTTATGTGCTCGATTGTACCATATAATGTATTTGTATTGAATGAATAAGAAAATAGGTTTCATGCGTTTAACACAAATTTGCACATTTAAATCTGGATTCCACTGCCTAGCCACCATCCATCTTTGCTTATAACACTGGAAAATAGTTTACTGATTCATGTATTTGTTCTCATTACAGAATTACATCATAAAGTTCAGTATTTAGTACCATATTGACCACTTCTTTGTTAGTTGTAGTAGACTGGAATTCATATATATCACTTAGATCATCAGTTGTAATTTATACATTGATTACATTTGTATGTGTCAGTAATAAAAACTTGGGTTGATTGTTTATTTATTTCGTTTTACTTATTAGATTGTTACACTGACCTCCACCTCGACAAATGATGGTCATGATGATGATAACACTAATGATCCTAATCATCAAAGTAATAAGCTTTATTTATTTGCTTGGTCTAAACCTATACATGCTCGTTTAATTCATGAAATGAACTGGAAACAATGGAATGCTCATAAAGATAATATGGATGGAAATAATGTTTCATTCAATCCAATGTTTCGTATAATGGCTCATAGTTTAAATTGTTTAAATGCCCGATATACTGGAAGTAATTCTAAAATGTCTTCATTTTCAACAAAAGCCGTATTTACTTCTACTTCTTTTCTGTTGGATCAATTTACTCCATCATCAGTACAGTATTATTGTCGTGAAGGTACTGTACATGGTCTACTTCTTGATTTGTTCAATCTACCGGTTAGTTCAAATTTGTTTTTGTTTTTTTCAATGATTATTATGAAAAGACTACTTAATTTTAGTTAACGTCTGTAAGTGTCAAGGGTTGTCGAATTTTGTAGTTGCTATATGCACGCAAGTTCACCCGTTATTGTTCTTATTTGCCCTCAAATGCCCTGGTGCGACCGAGAGTGGGGAGAGTTCGCTCTCCCTCTCGAAATACTCTCACATGGCCACGCAAATATAGCCTCTACCAGGGAATTCCTACTCACTGCCTTCTCATGGCGGGGGTGTTGTTTACGAAATTGAGAGGACGTAAAGCGAATATCTGGTGCTTTAACCGGGTTGGTGGACACGGAATGTTCACCGGCTACCATGGGACTGCATCTCCTTACGATGCCCCACTGCCTTGTGGATCAGACCTCTATGTTAAAGGCTCCGAGTGTGACCGCCTAAGAAAACCACTTGTTTCAGTTTGGGCACCTGGGCAGTATCACAGCCCTCAAAAATCGAATGAGATTTGTGTGGCGCATATGTATCTAGTACCCCTTTGTACCAATATTTATGTGTTTAAATAAATAAATAAAAGTAGTTGCTACACTATCTCAAAATTCGTTATCAGAAAGCATGTTATAGAAAAATATGAATTTTATAGGTCTAGATGTGGCGTAGTATATGGTTTACAACAAATGAGCTACTGACTAGTATTTCAATTCATTCGCATACACAAAGGTTGACCTCATGTTGTAGGAATGAGATATTTACAGCAATTGATTTCTGTGCGATGTATTTGATACTGAAAAACACTTAACGTTGACTTTCTACAATTGCTTCTTACTTTCCTATAAATCTCTTACACTTGAACTCCAAACGGAAGAAAAAATCCAGGAAGAATTGTAAAAGAAACCTTATATTAAAGATTAATTCAGGCACAGAAAATAATGACATTTTTAGTGTTTCTTTTGGTTCTGATTTTCCAGAGTATTCTGCAAACATACTGAAATTGACAACAAAATTTATAGTTACCTCATCAGAATCGTTACCATACTTCATCATTTTCTTGAACTCTCTAGGGAGATGTTTCCGAACACTGATTGAACGAAGTATTTCCAGTGTTTATCTATCGTCTGCGAACTCTTTCGCGGAGTTATTTAGTGCTTAAAAAGTTAAATATTGATTAGTGTCATGCTTTTCAGTCAAATTCGTACTAATCAAATTCTATCTGTTTCGAATCTATATTGCATTGGTCTAACTAACTCAACATTTCAGTGCAATTTGTTTTCATACCAATAATTATCGATGAGAATATCCTCCTCTTTCTCAGAACTTAGAAAATGTATAAAGTGCTTAAATCATAGGTTTCGTTTTTCATTGAAATCGATTAAAGTTTTTTAATAGTGTTTAAACCAGAGTCGATTATACAGGAACTTCTAGTTGACTTGTTGTTTTTCGGCACTTCAACTTTGTTTTGGTTTTCCTATCAACAGACCACTCACATTCCTAGATCAGGATATCAGAAAGCCGTTCATGTAGTTGGTTACAAGTGTTAAAGGAACGCTTAAGAAAATGAAAATGTGAAATTTTGAAAACTGTCTTTCGAAGAATCAGTTTTATATATTCTTTCTATATATTGTGTATTAAACAATGGACGTCCTTGTATTATCTTAATTGTATGCTTTCATTTGACTCACTAACTTTTGTGATATATTTATCATTCTTAAATCATAGGTACCCTAACCATGAACTTGTTACTCAGTTTTGTCAATTGAAGCTAGACCACCATGGAAAACCTGGAAGCACTGGACGGCCGTTTCGTCCCATTATGGGACTCCTCGGCAGTGTGCATCCACAATCCCGCACTCGCGAGATTCGAACCCAGGACCTATCAGTTTCGCGTCAGGGCACTTAACCGATAGACCACTGAGCCGGCATCCAACGATGTTAATGTCTAACTTCAACCAATCCATAATTCATAATGTATAGGTTTGCATTATCCCATTGTTAGTGTTTTGATTGAAATTTGAACAGTCTTGATTGTGTGCATCTTATGGGACTGTTATGACACTGGTTAATTTAGAATAGGCGGAACATAGGTAACAGTGTAAACTAGGACTCGGATTTCGTCTAACTTCAACCAATCCACGATTTTGAGCAACCGTTCACCAATTGTCTTCAGTGAGTTGATATCTCTACGACAGACTTGGTTGAACACCACTGGTCACTGCTTCCCACTAGAACTCAAGGAAATATCTCTTGAAGTCGTTCACTAGTGAGCATATGCTCTGACGCAAGACTGGTAGGTCCTGGTTTCGAATCGTACGAGTGCGGGATCGTGGATGCGCACTGCTGAGGAGTCCCATAATGGGACGAAATGGCCGTCCAGTGTTCCCAGGTTTTCCATGGTGGTTTAGCTTCAATTGACTCATGATTTCAACTATAAAAAAATACTAAAATCTCCACAAAACCCCTTCTGATCTATACTCAGTTTTGTACCACAAATGTCTTAGTTATGTACACATTAAGATCCATTAACTAGGGTACTTCATATATGTATATAATCATGTGAGTCTAATGGATCACAAAAAGTACAACGTACTTAGTTAGTTGATACGGCCCTCTTAATTACTAGTTTAGAAGCAGATGGGAATTTTACATTGGTAATTAGTCGTTGGTGTATGCACACCCACCACTATATTAGCGAATTCAGTGTCTTTCACATAAACAAAGTCACTACAAGAAGAAGAGGAAAGACTGTTTAATTGAATTTCAAGTGTTTACTGAATTGCCACTTTTTTTTGTTTTTTATCTTGTATACACAGGTCATTGATCATGTTAGCGAATTGTTCATCAAACATCATCTTCATGGTAATACTACTAATTATTATATCAATCCAAATACCAGTTTTAAAACTGATTCCTTCATGATACCCTGTCGTACATTAGATATGTTTTTAAAAGGTTTAGTGCGTTTAATTCTATTATGGTGGTATTCAACAATTCATTCTTCGTCAAATACTATCACTCATCATCCTAATTCGTCAGAAAATTCAATCGATGAAAATATAGTGAATGGAATTTTAGAATCGAAAGAGATTAATGCTTTTCTGGTAAGCCTTTGTTTGAATTAGATTTACTGTTATGTAGGGAAAAAAAAGATTTCTTACTCGGACTCTATTGGGTCCTGTGTGATTTGGTTGTAACAACATAAAAGCATTTATATTATATATACATATATTTAATCCCATTATCATTCAGTCAGTCAGCTACAACGTAGGACCAGACATATTTATTCATCGGTTCAAGTTGCCATACCTCGTTAGCACAACAAGATAAACACCGGATTCACAGAAGTAGTTAATTTAGTGGTGGTAGTATATAAAGAAAGGTTGTATATAAGGATATTGCATAGGAAGTAAAAAAGTTATGAAGCAATTTTAATCTCAAGGTTTAAGGGAAGATAAAGAGTGTATACATCTACGCCATTGTGATCGATTCTGAGCCATGTCACCTAGAGTCTCCAACCATTGATTACGATAGTCATGCGGACCCCAATTAAGTAGTCTGATTCTACCGACATGGCTCAGACAAGAAGTTAGTGACTTCAAGCACTGATGTCATCATAGATTAGTTCATGTGTATGGCAAGAAAGATAGGTAACCTATTTTTGTATCGATACACTCTCTAATGAATAGCAACCAATACCTTAACTTCTGTTGTTCTTCTTCGAAGTCCTTTTGATTTAGTGACCGATTCGAGGATTAAGATAGAAAGCAGATCAGTTCTGTATTGTATTTAATTCAACCATGATATAAAACCCATACAATAATATACCTGAAATGTATGGCTACACATTATCACAATTAAGGAATTACAATGTATACTTAACGTTAGTCATAAGCGATATGTTAACTCCACACTTCAAAATGTCTAACCGCAGTAAACTGGAATCCGTTGGATAAAATGAGGTGTGACAGTCCTCAGGTCGATTTTTTATAACCCCTCCAATCATGAGAAAACATCGTCATTGCAGATGCTGGTTGTTTGCAGTAAACACTACTGATATCATACCTCTCTTCAGTCAGCAGTACGACTTTACCTTCGGACCTTAGGTTGGTGCCTTAAGTTTTACCGTTCTTCAACTGACCTGTCTGGCTTGATAGGATCTAAAGGAACACCTAATATATAGTTCGATTGAGTCATCATGATGGGCGAACCCCACCATCACGTCAAAGTAGTAGCTACAGTTGATTGGTAAACTAGGTTATGATTTGTTGCTAACGTTCAGTTTGAGTATTCCCCAATGAATTCATTCATAAATTGTCTCCCCCAAACAGTTTTACTAACATTTTGTTCCTTTCTTTTTGTTTCAGGTTGATCATCTACAAATCGCTTTGTCATTTAATGATTCTTCATCATATTCAAACATGTTCTTTAATAATCATATAGATTTATCAAAACGTTTTATTGGTTGTTTATTAAATGGGAAATTATTTTTGGATAGTACTTTAGGTGCTAATATATTTGCTAATTTATCCCAAATATTACCAGATTATGGTACACAATTAATTTATCTTCTATTGGGTTCTATGAGTGATCCATTATTGAAATGTTCTGTTGGTTTTGATTCCATTGATAATTCATTATTATCTCAAATTATTGATTTCATATGTCCATATGGTGGACCGAAAAAAATTAGTTTAACGTGAGTCTTTTTTTTAAAATTTTATGTTGATTATATTATGATTTAATCTTTTATTCAATTGCCCCCAAATGCCCTGGTATGGCTGAGAGTGGGGAGAGTCCACTCTCTCTCTCTCTCTCGAAATGCTCTCACATGGCTACGCGTATATAGCCTCTACTAGGGAAGTCCTACTCACTTCCTTCTCGTGGGGGGGGTGTTATTTACGAAGTTGAAAGGACGAAAAGCGAATGTCCGGCGCTTTAACCGGGTTGTTGGACACGGAAAGTACACCTAGGGGAGTTGGAAAACCCTGATTCCAAACCAATGATTCACATGGACTCCAATATCGTGAAGAAACAAATGGCGTATGATTCAATCGTTGGTCACCGGCTACCATGGAACTGCATCTCCTTACAATGTCCCACTTCCTTGTGGATCAGACCTTTAGGTCAAAGGCTGGGGTTGTGGCCCCCTATGAAAACCTCCTTCTTCGGTTTTGGAACCCGGGCAGTATCACAGCCTTCACACAAATCGAATGAGATTTGTATGGCGCAAATGTATCTGGTGCTTCGTTGTACCAATATTCATGTGTTCAAATAAATAATAGTGAAAGTATCGCTGATGTTAGTCTAGGGTCCTAGGTAAAGAATGCAAATCATTCGATAAAACGTGACTAGTTCTCTATCGTGAGAGATGGGCTGCATATCTTGAAATTTCACTTCAGCCTTTACATCCGTCTTGAGTAAAAAGAAAAGTTCCATGCTCACGACTTTGCTAAAAAGTGTCCAGAGAGTCGACACAACAACACAAAATTATCCTCAGAAAATAAATACTTCTCCCATATGAGAAACATCTTATAAATCACTACAAGGATTTTAAAAATTAAAGTTGCTCACAAGTTAACAGAAACCTTTCCGTTCTATATTGACCAAAACACAACAGCGAGAAAGGACAAGTAAATTATCATTTACTAAAAAATTGCTTCAAGTGAGATAAATACTATCTTGAACCAAGTAAATCTCTTCTTCATCTACCTATACACATCTATAAACTAGCGGTATGGCAACATAACATGCTATCATACATATCAGCCCATCGGTATCCACAAAAACGAATTGGATTGAGAAAGCTTCGAAATTAGAAATTGAGAGGATTCAAAAGATTACAGACGATTTCTGAAATCATAGCATTCAGGTCAACTTGTAATCAGTATGCATGTAAACGTTTGTCAAATATACCAACCTTTAGGAAAAAGATAAACCAATCGCCTGATCAAAAGTTATCACAAAAAAACGGGAGAGAAGTAACCAAAAACTAATAAAACATCGGAGAACAACCACTCACAGACATAGTTATTAAAATCAGGCTGGTTTAGCGCATATGGATTAATTATACTGTTCACTTTTACGTATAGTAAGCACTGATTATCTTGTCCAGAATGACAATGAAGGAGTTTAAATGTAAACACCCATCTCAGAGAAGGCATAGCTAAAAACAAACCATCATCTGGACTACAAATCTTCCCAGGCCTTGGTATAAAAAAATAAAACGACTTATTACTAGTTCTTTATTTTCAGCACTCTCATTCTACTATGGCCAAGACGAGATATCCGTCTATCAATTAAGGGACGAGTATATTGCGCAGCAGTTCACTCTATTCTACTTTACGGCTGTGAAACATGGCCATTAAGAGTAGAAGATACTCGTAAGTTACTAGTATTTGACCACAGATGCCTTAGAAATATTGCTCGCATCTGCTGGGATAACCGGGTAAGTAATAGTGAGGTTAGACACAGGGTATTAGGGAATGATGGTAATCAGTTGGTGGGGTTGTGAATCTTCATCGACTGAGATGGTTAGGCCACGTGTTACGTATGCCTGAACACCGATTACCACGACGCGCTATGCTGACTAGTATTGGCGATGGTTGGAAGAGAGTTAGAGGTGGCCAAACTAAAACGTGGCATCAGAGCATGAAGTCACTAACTTCTAGTCTGAGTCATGTTGGCAGATGCAGACTACTTGGTTGGGGTCCGTGTGACTATCGTAACCAATGGTTGGAGACTCTGTGTGATATGGCTCAGAATCTATCACAATGGCGTAGGTGCATGCACTCTTTATCTTTCCTTAAACCTACGTCCAACGTTGTAGCTGACTGACTGATAGGTTTTCAGTAATTTCAATCTGTTTTAATCGATTACCTGAAAATCAACCTTTTGTTTTCCAATTTTTTTTATTTTCCAGACAATTCATTCAAGGTTTCATTAATTTAGCTTTATCAATGCAAACAGATATAACAGTTTTTATAAATCAACCACATTTCAATTCAACGTTTCTAAGTCAATTAGAGAATTATCTTGTATCACATGGTGTAAAACAACGTAAAGCTAGATATGAATTACATTTATTATGCCCTCCATTACTACCAATATCGTCAACATTAACAACATCAAAAGTAGTGGAATCTTATCAAAACAATCAAATTACTAATTTGTCTGTTAGTAGCAATAGTACTAATAGTACTGACATAGTACAAACTAATCAAAGTATTAATAACAATCAACAGTTGATTTCAGTGAATTCTTCTTTCGAGGTAATACCGCCGAAATCATCAACATATACTACCACTACACAAAGTACACGTTATGATACAACACTTAGTGCTATGCAAGGTATGTTGTTCGTTTGTTTTTATTAATAATAATAATAATAATTCCTGAACACCGATTACCACGACGCGCTATACTGACTAGTGTAGGAGATGGTTGGAAGAGAGTTAGAGGTGGCCAAACTAAAACGTGGCATCAGTGCTTGAAGTCACTGACTTCTAGTCTGAGTTATGTTGGCAGATGCAGACTACTTGGTTGGGGTCCGTGTGACTATCGTAACCAATGGTTGGAGACTCTAGGTGACATGGCTCAGAATCGATCACAATGTCGTAGGTGTATACACCCACTGTCTTCCCTTAAACTATGAGATTAAAATTGCTTCGTATCTGTCTCCCTTCCTATACTATATCCTTATATACAACCTATATTTTATATACTACCACCACTAAATTAACTACTTCTATGAATCCAGTGCTCATCTTGTTGTGCTAACGAGGTATGACAACTTGGACCGATGTATAAATGTGCCTGGTCGTACGTTGTAGCTGACTGACTGACTTAATAATAATTATAAGTGCATATGTGTGTATGTACATGTTTAATGGTAAAATTTTCTAACGTTAGAAAAGATATACTGTACTTCAGAAACACTTCAAATGTCAAGAATTAGTGATATTATCCGCCTGGTCAAATTAAAATGATGTTTGGTAGGTCTTTAATCTACTCATCGAGTACTTGAGACATGTGTTACGTATGCCCAATCCCCGACGACTTCTATGCGCAGTGTTGTTTTTTGTTGTAGGATTATTTTGGAAAACTCCGCCTGTAGCTCCTCCGGCGGTTACTGCCGGTCCCAAGCCCGGGTAAAGGAGGAGGGTTGGGCATGGGGTTAGCTACCCCATCCCGTAGAAAACCAACTCGCTAAAAAAACGCTAACCAGAAAAAATTATTCAAACCATTTAAACTCTGCCCTGGGAGTAGAAGGAATAATTATGACGTCTCATGATGAAAGCCGAGTTCCTTCGGAAGTCATGAGGCCGATGCACCTCCTTACAACCAGAGAGACAATTTTTATAGGTACATGGAATGTCCGGACAATGTGGGGAATCGGAAGAGTCTTCCAAATTGCGGCAGAAATGAGGAAATACAACCTGGAGGTGCTTGGAATCAGTAAAACACATTGGACGCAGGTTGGACAGCAACGACTATCTTCAGGGGAACTTCTGTTATACTCCGGTCATGAAGAAGAAAATGCCCCACATACACAAGGAGTTGCATTGATGCTGTCCAGAAAAGCACAAAATGCACTTACTAAATGGGAATCTCATGGACCAAGGATCATCAAAGCCTCCTTCAAAACAAAGAGAGAGGGCATTACAATGAACGTCATCCAATGCTATGCGCCTACCAACGACTACGATGAAGACGCTAAAGACCAATTCTACGATAGTCTGCAGTCGATCTTCGAGAAGTGCCCAACCAAGGACATGACCATTCTGATGGGAGATTTCGTAAGAATAGATCGTGTACAGACCAAATCGCAACTCTACGGATCATTGTGGAACAATCAATGGAATGGAATTCATCACTCTACATCAATTTCATTGACTACGAGAAGGCATTTGATAGCGTGGACAAAACAACACTATGGAGGCTTCTTCGACACAACGGCGTGCCTGAAAAGATAGTCAATATCATACGGAACTCCTATGATGGACTAAACTGCCAAATCGTCCACGGAGGACAAATCACCGACTCATTCGAGGTAAAGACCGGTGTTAGGCAAGGTTGCTTACCCTCACCCTTTCTCTTTCTCCTGGTGATCGACTGGATCATGAAGACGTCAACGTCTGGAGGAAAGCACGGGATACAGTGGACAGGTAGGATTCAGCTTGACGATTTAGACTTCGCGGATGATCTGGCTCTTCTATCACAAACGCAACAACAAATGCAAGAGAAAACGACCAGTGTAGCAGCAGCCTCAGCAGCAGTAGGTCTCAATATACACAGAGGGAAAAGCAAGACTCTCCGACACAATACAACATGCACCAATCAAATTATACTTGACGGAGAAGCTTTAGAGGAGGTGGAAACCTTCACATACCTGGACAGCATCATTGATGAACACGATGGATCTAGTGCAGGTGTAAGGGCGAGGATCGGCAAAACAAGAGCAGCATATTTACAATTGAAGAACATCTGGAACTCAAAACAATTGTCAACCAACACCAAGATCAGAATTTTCAATACAAATGTCAAGGCAGTTCTACTGTATGGGGCGGAGACGTGGAGAACTACGAAAGCCATTATCCAGAAGATACAAGTGTTTGTCAACAGCTGGATTATGCGCGTAGGCTGTCACGTGTGATCAAGCATACACGTTTATACAGTTATGATAGTGATAATAATAATAATAATAATAATAATAATACAAAGAGATAGACAAATTTTTACTGTTTAAATAACACTTTCTATCAAATAAGTTAACTGAAAGGCTTGACAAAATTAACTGTTATCAAACTCAATTGTATAAAAGGTGTTATAATTTGACTCTACGTATTGATTTAGTTTTTCTTTTAACTCTTTTCTTCTCTAGCCATTGGTGCTGCTACCACTCCATTTATTCGTCTTTCTAAAGAAACAAGTCAATCAATTGATAGGGTTCATTGTACAACAACATTTTGGTCAAATGATGAAAATACTATTATTCCAGAAAATTTAACAACACGTTTAAATCGTATGCTTGTAAATACTACTGACAAATCTACTAATATTGGTCGTATAGGCGAATTATATATTTATCATATATTACTTGATTATATTCATCGTACACAAAATCATCATAGTAATTTTGATGAAATCACGAGTTGTGAATTTCCTACTGGACATCCTTTACTTGGTGTTGGACGGTTAATTCGATGTAATTGGTGTAATTCTGATGTGGAATCAATGAGACCGTATGATCTTGAAGTAGATGTTCAAGGTAATACTATACTGTACCCATTATTATCTTTTTTTTTTCTGTTTTGAAGATAATGACATTATCAGCTAAGAAAACCACTGAAAACAAGTAGGAGAATTAGGCAATCCTGTAGTCACTAGTGATTTTTTTCGGGAAGTAATTTGAAGAGTTCCGGTGTGAAGTCATTTTCAATAGAATTCACCCATGTACAATGTGATCCAGTTACCCACTAATGTCATTCTCTGGTGTGTTGTATAATATCGCTAGTTCAATGAAGTTAGCAATATAAACTATTTTGCCAACTATACCAGTTCAGAGCTTCAAAAGTTAAACACTAATCGTGAAACCCGAATATTTGTGTTGTGGATGTTCATTGTTGTACTGTTTACTAATTAAAAAAAAAGCTATCCAGTCGTTCTTCGTCTTCAATAGTTGTCTGACTAAAATCACCATGTAATGTGAACTGGAATCTTCTCAGTTTGTGATCACCACTGTATTTCGATCCAGTGATGTAGAGTTATTGTGTTAAGCTTTAAATCTGACTTTTTTGAGTCTCATCTCGTGATTTAAGGTGGTTGATGTACTATCCTGACAGAAGCCTGAATTTTCAACCAAGTAGCTATCTTTGAGTGCTCTTTAGTTTTGCGATGGTTATTCGTCTAATGTCAGTTCATAATGATAACTATTTTTGTAACTACTGTTGCAGCACTTTAAAAAGTTATCAACTTCTCAATACTGAAGTATTCAAAGATGGCTTTCCTTTCTTTTACATATCAAATCAATTACTTGAAATTGTAGAAAAGTAGCCAGATATCCCCTCCTTTTGTATAACAATTTGACTAAACGACGCCAAATATCATAGACCGGAGATAAATGTGTCTTTATTCATCTTATTTTCTTGCATCATTCCGGCGACTTAATTGTGTTTAGATTATACTACCTAATGATATATAACTAGTTGTTTTATTCTGTTGTCATAGTTGAATGTGATGCGAACAAATGGGATAGATTAATTGGAAACTTGAAGGATGAAATAAATAACAATATCGTTCGAATTATTCGTAGACCTTCACAACAACAAGATGCTGCATCATCTGGAACATCAGGTCTACTGTCAGTTGGCCCTATATTCATTGAAGTTAAATCAACAGTGGATTCGACTAATCTACAAAGTAATAACAGTGAGACAAATTTAAATCTTGGAACTGATCTTTTTGAATTTTCACTGCCGGAAATTTTGTGTGCTTCTCAACAAGGTTGGCGTTATCATTTATTACGTGTAATATGGAAGAATGATCCCAGTCAAGATTTCTGCCAAATGCGTATCGGTTCTGCCCCCAAAGTTATTCATATTCCAGATTTGTCAAATGTACTGAGACAGAAATCAGTGAATATACGTTTATGTTTAGCTTTGTTACGAAGTGAATGGATAAAATGAATCCTTTGTAAATTCTACTCAGTCTTACCCTTTTTCACCTAATCCATTGTAATTAGTCATGGTTTACTTTTCATCAAATCTTGTTGGTGGATAAAAATAAAGAGTCAAGTTATTTTTTCAGTTAAATGGATTTTTGTTATACTTTTAAGTTTGGTTGGAAAGCCCTATTGATTGAACTGAGCTTTGTCTAATAGTGAGACTCCACAAGTTTAACATAAAAAACTGGGACTTATGAAGTCGGTCGTCAAAATAGCTTGTCTAGGCTTCATTACTTCGACGTATTATTGTAATGAAAGTATCTTCAGGACAGCTAACGATGTATGTAGCACACTAACCTCATTTCACACTGTCCTATAAAACTTATTTTAAGGATGACTTTTTTAAGCAGTTGAGATACAATCACTGAAATTCGCCGGTAATTTATCTTCTAAACTCCAATTTACCAATGTCCCACGGGGTATAGCTGGGATGAAATGAATTAGAGGAGGAAGACTAGTGATGGATACAATATATACCAGTTGCTAGTAGGGTGGGATAAAATAGTTTTGAAATGTCTCGCATAGTCAGTCATATTTTTCCATAAGTAGCCGAAGTTGAGAATTTATATTATCAGCGAGACTACGAGTGTGTTTCAGCAGTGATATGTTTGACGGACACAATCTTTTTACGAAGTAACGAAAATAGGTTGTAACGGATACATACCATCCTATTTTAGTGGAAGGTTTTCAATATCAAGATATACATTGCAAGCACGTGTGTTAGGATTAATGAGCGAAGATACTATTGTTTTTCCACGTCTAATCATCTCAGAGTTCAGACAAAACACGGGAGCATATTCACTTTCCGCCTACGATGTAGTTTCTAACTATTCAGGTCTGGTGATTAGTGTGAGTACAGCGTACTTTCAGCTAGTCAAGTCAGTTGGAATGAATAGTGCTAGGATTGACTGTCGATTGTTGTTTTCTGATGTTGGTAGTAGTTAATAGATACTTTTTACCGGGATGGATCCCATTTTCATACTGCGTAAAATAACCTCACACATCTACTTGCTTAAATTTATCCTTGTGTATGTATTGGGTCTGCGGGCTTCCACTTCTTCAGAAACTAGGAGTACAGATACTGGCATCAGGAAGACACTTCTCATGAAATTTGTAAGAAGTGTTAGGAATTTCCCAGGAGAGTATTCACTAAGCTAGACATTTTAAATTGCTAGAATAGTGGGTTATGGAAGTGTTTAAATTAGTGATCTCGGCTATATACAACCAGTGAAAAGAAATGAGTCCTGAAGTGCGGTTTCGTTTCTGTAAGCTGCTCTTTAGTAGTGAGCACGCATAAACACATCACAGATTTAACTCAGTATTGTAGCTGAACGAGCACTCTGATGATCCCTCCAAAGTATTTTGTCGGGGGTAGTGTTTTGAATTGTTAACCCTGCTTTGCACGTCTGCTTTTATTCAAGACTTGTGTAACCAGCTTTTATATTACTCAGTCTTTTCTGATCAGACCATGAATAATTGATTCTGATTGGGATTTGCCGTTATTTTATTTTTATTGTTATCTCGTGCTGAACCATTGACACTAAGATCTTGTTTGACTGAACTCAGGGTTACGTCGTGAAGCGCCTGGTCGTTGTTGTCGTTTGACGATAAATAATTTATTGAACGTACAGATATAACTTTGATCCAATTTCTTCGGTCCTCAGGTACTAAAACATTTGCATTTACTGACCAGTTTTCGTAATATAATATAGTGCGTTATTATATTTCAGAAAGACTTGACTACATAGTGGTCGTCTTGAGTGGTTTTAATATATGCTCATTGATAACCTTCAGTTGGATATCAGTAAGCGGACCATCAAGAAAGAAGATACTCTAGGGCTGCTCGATCGCCGGATTATTGCAAAGTCTGTTGTATCTTTGAGTTTCATATCGACAAATCTTAGTTTTTCAATAGCTAGTCGGTGAGCTTTTTAGAATAGAGATTGTCCTGTAACTGCTGGTTTTTTTCTGTTGGGATTTGTACGGTTTACAATATTTATTGAGTATCGTTAAAGAATCTGAGTCGATTATGTTTTCGACTCTGACAGGATAACATGCAGCCAAAAATCCACAAAGCTTAGATAAAGAAGTTATTTAAAATACGCTTTGTCAAAGTTCATTTGACAATGACCTCTAGCATACGTAGCGACGTTTTTATTTCCAATTTATGCCATAATTCGAAGTTGCTGAGGAATTCGTCCAATGTTTATTAAGCACTTAAGTCTGCGCTTTCAAGGATAGCCCCTATTAAGTTTTCGTAATGTTCTAAAACACCAGTGGCAAACATACTAGTTGTGACTTACCTGTTGAACTAACAGGGCTGAGCCATCAAAACTATGAGTCACTGTGCAAATGGGTCGGTCACGCCAAATTTTGTTCGTTGAGGATGACCGGCTCAGAACTTTCCGTTATACACATATATTCAGTAAACTTTTTGAGGTCGGCGTCAATGTCAGAGACCAACAAAACTATTTATTTTGTAGATTCATCTGCCGGTACCAAAGTAATAAAGATGTTATGCATCATGTATTTCTAATCTAAAATCCATAATAGCCACTTTTACATCTGCGTTTAACTAAAGAGTTACTCATACAAACTCCAGTCTACATTATTACAATAAGTTATAAGAAGAATATGAAGACGTTATTCAAACCTAGACATGACTTGGTGTAAAAGTAGGACGAAGTATACCTAGTTCAGTTTATATCGCCTTTAGAAGTTATAAGTGAAGTTTCAAATAATAAACAGAATTTAAAGGGACTTTCGAAATTTATTTGACTAACGAATAATAATAAGAACTAGGGTTATTGTGTGTTGGAAATAAACATCTTATAGATTCGTATATTCTTGTCGAAAATTGATATTTTAGGCAAGTCAAGAACTTCGTTTAACAAATCAGACACAGGGATTTTCGTGAGTGAAAGTGACATGGAAACTTATCGTTTAAGCGGGAATTTCTGTGAAAGATAATGGGACATACTTGAGGGGCATTGGTTTCATTAAATGGTTCGAGTAGTCACTTCAATGTTGCATCATATATATATATATATACGTATATTCATTTCTTCAATCTTTCGATCCCATTTGAGATGGCACAGTTTTTACTGTACCATAGTTTTTGTCTTCCTCTCGTCTTCAATGAATCTCTACTTCTTTCCCAAACTAAGCCTATTTTGTTTTAGTTGACATCTAGTTACAGCGGCTGCCATATTGACCCTCCCTTCTTTTTGATTGGCTTGCTTGAGTTGAAAGGAACCTCGTGTTTTTGAATGATAATTGTAGCACTCTTTCAGAACTGTAAACACTCAGTGTTAAACAAGAACTAAATATTATCTCATGACATTAATATACTCACAGATAACAGTATGTATCATGAGGCATATCAGTTTATAGGCAAGACTAAATTGTCACAAATGCTACAGGCTTTACTTGATTAGGTTACTCTACTATGTTGATATATTATACGGCGCATAGGCAATATAACACAGGGGATAAACTTCCATACATTAGGATATTATAATTAGTATGACTGTAATGTCTAATATGAGAGTTGGTGCATAATGGGGGTTGCGTTGCGACAAGCAACTGGTGGTCGAGAGTGACTGGAAGTGGGATCCAGAGCAATTAATCGAAGACTCTTACTTGGATGCATTAGTTTGTGCTTCTCGATAGTGACATCGGACAAATTCTGAGGAAGGAAAAAGTCGTTTGTTCCACAATTGTTTTCTGTGGTATACTATGAAGGCACTGAAAAAGAAGGCGAAATGAGGAGCGAGAAGCAGGACTGACAGTGTTCATAACTAGTGAAGTTTAGTCATTTGTGATGAGACAATTTGAGTATGACTCCTTAGGCTCATCCTCCTTTATCAAATCGGTTTCTAAGCAAGTAAATTTCATCGGGTTAAAGAAAACTAACCACAGTACAAGTAGAAAGGACTTAAAAGGGTTTAAAGTTTAGAATTATGCGTATTCCAAAATTTAGTGAGGAAAATGCAGTGTTTGAATACCAACTGACTTTTTGTGATGTTTAAATAAATCAATGACTTCTTCG
The DNA here is from genome assembly GCF_000237925.1 of Schistosoma mansoni. NCBI lineage: Eukaryota > Metazoa > Platyhelminthes > Trematoda > Strigeidida > Schistosomatidae > Schistosoma > Schistosoma mansoni. Next base: position 1,059 of record NW_017386117.1, on the reverse strand, counting down.
TATTGATGACTGTTGTAATTTTGAATTCCAAATACAATACATTCGTTCGGGCTCATCTAATACTTCTTGATTACATTGCGTTATTCCGGGGATTACTAGTTTATACTACAATTCAAATACTTCTAATTATCATATTGGCGTCGCGATTGAGCCTGTAATGGAACGGTTGGATATAAATTCAGGTTTTAATGCTTTTGAGGAGTACATGGAGAGGTTCGAAATCTGGGCTATGACCAAGGAAGACGATGAGGATTTTAATATTGTGGCCCATTTCCTTACATTCATCGGGAAAGAAGCATACAGCCTTATAAAGATTTTGGCACTTCCAGACAAACCGATTTCACTCCCCTATGCAACTCTCAAGCAACTACTGTTGGATCATATAAAGTATACAAATTCCGGATGCGGTAAGAGAGAAAAATCCGATAAAATGACTCTCCAGAACTTCAGGAATTCCACTTTAATAAGTCGTCGCAGTTCGATGCGTAATCAAAGTTATTCAGATAATACTTCATTGAGCTGTGAAACAGTCCATGATGATGAGCACGAGTTTAGTAAATGCTTGTTCTGCGGCAAGTTTCACCCATGTAATTCATGTATATTTCGTAATTCTAAATGCTTTAAATGTGGTATAACTGGACACATTCAGTCAGTTTGTAATACCATGGTTCATTTCGCTGAAAGTAATGCTAAGATGGACGCTTCCAATGATCAGTTATCTTTATCTAGAAGTAGTATAACGTCATATAACAGTCCAGAGTTGAATGAAACCCAGAATCATTGTGAGACAAAAATTTTTAGTCAACAAACTTATCGGATTTCTCATGTTATTGTACCAAATATGGTTTGTCGTGATAATTCACATACTTCTGATGGAATTTCTTACAACTCTGAGAACAAAATGTTGAATGAGTCAAATCATGATCAAAAGCCAGATTCAGTTTTGGTAGATGCAGAATTCCCTGATGATCCATTATTCTCTAATGAAACTCTTATTCAATCTGAGGAAAATATTTCAGAGAAATAGAAGTCTGATATCATGTCAGATTCAAACAAACA